>NW_024467878.1:0-293029 GCF_001890705.1 Aspergillus sydowii CBS 593.65 | reverse complement strand
AGACTACAGCCAATCAGCGGCACGCGGGTGGGTCCACTTTCGGGAACCCTAACGGCATCGAGGGGTCGATTCCCCGGGGCCTGTGGGTTAGGCTAGAATATAGTAATTAAAATAGTAGACCAGGTATATCATACTAGCCAGAGCCTATTTATATAGGATATACAGATAAAAACCATGGAATAAGAGCTACTCTGACCAAGACTAGATAATTCGGCCATACCCTTCAGCCAACAGCTTACTCGCTTTCCTCGCGTTCTGAACACTTGTTGATATGGAGGCGCCCTCCCGACCCTCGAATCCAGAAACGTAGAACAGATTCGTTGCCAACTCCATCTGCTCAACTCCTTCACCCAATGACACGTTCCCCTGAATAACAGGCATACCGTTGGACCAATACTCTCGATGGATCCACCTAATATCTGGGTTGTCCACGCAGCCTGGCCGACGCATCTCCTCCTCCTTGCCCTCCCATGCTGATTCTTCACCACGCGCATACCCCTCAAACTGCTTTAGCTTGCTGCAACACTGATCTGGAAATGTAACTTCTTCTCGGGGCTTGCCATTCTTGCTAAATAAACTGGCAATGTCAGAATCTGAGAATTTCTCTTTGGAAATGACTCTATATATGGGTTCTGAGCTACACACGCAGCCTGAACACATAGCACTAGACTCTTGGACAATCGAAATAAAAGGAGGAGCGGGAGACTTATGATCTTCAGTCGACTTATCCGTATTCCAGATCATCGAAGGAACTTTGGTTTTAAGCGGAAGACGGAAGGTTTGAGGATCCAATGCTATTCGGGCAATGAAGTGCGTGACGTGAAGAGGCTGATATTTGGCTTCTTGGGGAACAGCGGACGGAGTGGGATGTATTTCAATATGGCTCTGAAAGGAAGGAGCCGCAATGATCACATAGTCAAATACTTCAGAGTATGTACCCTCCAGCCCCGAATTGGAATCCTGGGTCCAATGGACATTGAAATCTTGATGCCTCTCAATCCGCGTCACGGTAGATTCCAGCTTCAGCGAAAAGGAATTATCACGGCCAAGATGATTAGCTAGCTGCAATAGGAGGTCCCCATTTCCAGACATGGTGAAGTTTTGTGGTTTCAAGCTGATCCTATGTGTATCTGCGAAGTGCCTTAGATATACTTCATGTGGTCCTGGTCGTGCCCATGCGGCTGCCCACACGATCATTTCTAGGTATGTCTGGAGGTTGTCATACACAGCCCAATCGAGGGAGGTTCGTAACTCCTCGTCAGTAGCTGCTTTCCAAAGTGTACGGCCGAGGTTTATCCAGAAGCGAGGCTTTAGGCCATCCTGTCTCAAAATTCGTCTCAAGGAACGCCAGTTGAGAGGTGGCTCATCCGCCACATTGATGATCAGGTTTTGACCGTCCCAGAGACTGGCCCGACCTAACGCGCCAGGTGCTTCTGCGATTCGGAATCTATAGTCCTCATACTGGTAAACGATTTTCACCTTGCGGCTATCAACATTTATCGTGCGAGTAAGTTCACTTATCAAATCGTCATCGCTGTCGAAGGTGTGTCCACCGGTGTCAACCTCTGAGCCAGTCCCGTACACCTTAGCGGTACGTATGCGCCCGCCTAGTCGAGCCTCTCGTTCAAATATTGTGAATTGGGTAGAATTCCCTAGTCTCTCGTCATTCTGCAGGAAATATACAGCAGAAAGCCCGGCGATACCTCCGCCTTTGCAGGTTAGATGGGTTCAGTACTTGGGATTCAGTTGACTTGCCGATGATGGCCACTTTTGCGGGTGGCTTTCTCTCTTTCCCGGCAAATGATTCTGGTAGTGGGTTGCCTAGGTTACATTCTCCTTGAAGATTCGAATCATACTCCAAATTGTTCGAGTTTGAGTTCGTGCTACCAAGGGCCCTGCAAAGCACCGGTCGCGTAGCAAGGAAGATGACGCAGAAAATGCCAACAAAATTCAAAGATTGCTGCTTTCCTCTCATTTTATACCTGCGATGCTCTTTCATCATGAGTGAGAAGTGTGAAGGCATTATCAGCAGGATGCTATAACACTTATCTGACAGTCAACACGTGTCCACAATGCCGGCCGAGCTCAACCATGACACTGGCTTCGGATCCAATGAGAATTATGGTTCGTTACTCGACCTCTGTGATCAACGGCCCTGCCTTCAGGCAAGCTATCGAGGAAATATCAGGGGAATTGGAGAGCTAGCACGTACAGGTACTACACGAACGAACCTGCTGCGTCCTGAGGACTACCGCGTTTGGAGGGCTATTAATTTCTCTATATAATAAGAAAGAAATATATAACTAAAGAGAAAAATAACCAGATTTACGGCACGCCTGGTGGTAACTCTTACCAGCGCCACCCGCCTCTTGTGAAAGACAATTTCAGGGTGTTAATAGATTTGAATTTTATGCTATAAAATTGAAAATAAATAGATCTTTTATTTATCAGAATTAATAGGCTCAGATTTTATCCTATAATAGTGAGACCAGGCAGCAGGTAAATAATATAAAAGAATAGACTGTCCGGAAAATCCACTCCTTAACCTGGACGCTCCAACCTGGTTTACGCGCTTTTATAAAAGCCAGAGGTCAACAACTTGCCGCAAACAGTGAACTATCTATTACCACGCGTTTGGTCATATTCCAAATATTATCCGTCCAATTCCGGGCGTCCGCCTTCAAGTTCGCCAACAAAATCGCGTGTCTGCTTGCGAGTTTCCATCGCACCATGACGGTGAATGCTTTGTTCCTGATGATATTCTCTGGTTGTTTCTTTCGGGTGTAGTTTCCGTTGGGCTCTTATATAGAATATGACAAAAAGCGCAGAGATGGCCACCAGTGGTACCCCTAGGCCTACACCTAACCCCGCTCCAAGGGCGACAGTATTCGTGCCGGTGTCTGTTTGCATGGAGGATGGATTTGCCTGTGATGACGCCGTCGACGTTGGCTTGAACGAGCCTGTCGAGACCGTTGTAGATGGTAATGGCTGATAGGATGCTTGTGCAACAGACACATTTCCTTCGACCCATCGATATTGTCCCACGGTATCATCGCAAACGGTATTGGGCCCACAGCTGAAAAGCTTCGAGGCATTTGGGCAGGGGAAGAGGTTGGCCCATGTATCCGGGAATTCTAAGTATAACGCATTATCAGTAACGGTATTTGAAGTATTTGCTCTCAACAGAAAAATACCATCGTAGCAGACTCGTGGACACTCAGACTCCGGCCAAGTTTTATCCGTGCAAGCACCGCGGTACGCGAAGTTGAGCGTTGCGCCGTAACAGAGACCATTAGAAAGACATGCCTCTCCTGATTTGCAGCATACTTTACTGCTGGAGCATGGGACGAAGTCGTCTCGTACGCTTCCATCCGGCCAGTAACATGTCGCGTACACCAGCGACGTGGAAATGCCGAGAATGACAAGATAGGTTTTCATTCTTCCGACTGTGTACAGCTGGGAACTCCGTTATATTCACAACCGTAAGGAGTACCAGTTCCCAATAATGAGTCCCTGTTATCAAATATCCGGCGCAGCAGACACAGCCTTGGACGCTGACATGACAGTGAAGCTCCACTTAGGAGGCCGAAGCGTCCCTCTCTCACCAATAGGTCATGCAAGTAGTTAGAGTGCGGCATTTTTGTCATTTGCTACCATTTAGCGTAGTGTTAACTCAACGAAATACGGACTTCGTCAGCCAATAGATCCGTTGTGCCATAAGCAAGGCTGTGACAACACCTGATGAACAATGAACGGCGCCGGTCATATCGACAATACGATGCAGATTAGGGCGACACTTATGCCCGTTTTTCTTGGAGAGGATGTTGAGTAACGGGGAGATGGTCCAATATGTCCCACTGTCCTTTTTTTTTCAAGAGCTTAGAGGATGCCGCTACTTCATCTAACGACTCATGCTGTTTTGTCTTCAAAGAACACTCTACAGCTATCACGAAATTAATCCTGAGCTAATGAGTAGCAAATCTCGACGTTGTGAAATTCGTTCATGCAGCAAGGTTACAATCAAGCTTTGATTAGTAGGAGAACATACTAATACGGTATGTGGCATACCTTGGTCTAAAGGAGTAGTAGAGTCACGCCTGGAACCTTGGTCAGCTCCTGAGACCCAGTCAGCTAGGCCATGCTGATTACGGCTGGATCTAAACGGAACAAACTTACACCTCGGACACTGTTTTCATTATGTCTGTTGGGCAAAGTGAAATGAATCTCATCTTTCCCATCTTCCCGATCGATCACATATTATAAGACGTAAGAACAGCAAGACAGTTTCCAGTTCCCTAGCCTCCATAAGCTCAGTTTATAACTTCATGAATAATTAACACCAAGTTTAGGACCCGTGTATTTTCCTTGATACAGCCACACTTGACATGACCGACACTTGGACAAACTCCATGAACGCGTGTAGGCGGTCGAGAACAAAGATCTATCCACGCTTGATGTGGACACATGCCTCAAGCAGACATCGACAACCATCGACGCCGTAGAATACACATTGGTTGTACGGCTTATATGTATCAAGTTTCAGCATATTGAAAGGAACCAACGTTCGCTGTTCACACGTACCCATGAAGAGAGCGCTCACAGGACACCAGGCGGAGACTACATGGCTGCTGGCTTAGAGTCAGCTATGGAGGCCGGCGAAAATATTGTCATTGCTTTCTTGCCGTCCAGCTGCTTTGCTTCGGGTTCTGCATTATTGTCAGCGCGGTTTTCCACTACCGGGAAAATTCGCTCTCCAAACACTATGCACAGCCGGTATCTTCGGTGTCTCAGCTTTTCAAACCAACCTCGCGGGAGGCCATTCTGTGGTATCTGTATGCGGCTTGCGTTTTGATTTTGATCCGTCGAGAACGGTGCACCAGTGTCTGATGGACTGCTGCAGTGTGATGAAGTAAAGCCTAGATACAGTACATGCGCGCCTTAAGAAGTGAGTCCTGTGCTTATCCAACAGCCACGTCTCGACGAACTCGTGTAACAACCAGCAGGAACCCCCAGGAGAGAAGCCCTTTATCCTTCAAGGACACATCGCCCCCTGCTATAGAGTTTGACTTGCCCTCTGGGTCAACTACTGCATCTCCCGCGGACCGCCAATCAATAAACATGTAGGTTTACAGCTCTTGCCGCATTTCATGATCCACACATGCAACAACATGTCACTAAATCCGGCTCGGCAAAAGGTCTAGCAGTCCCTCGTCCCCAGCTTAGCAACACAGCATGCATTCCTCATGCACCTTCTCCTGGCTTTCCCGAGTTGCACTATTTTCACCCGGATGATGACTTTATTCCATACCTTTCCGCCGAAGCCGTATCGCAGAGGAGTCAACCCTCTTCGACCGGCATCAATCACCATTTGCAGGTCGTTGTCGGACACCATCAGTCCGGGATTCAAGGCTTAAGAGCCCAACTGTCTGACCTGTCCGACTTCAACTGCCATGAAGTCTTCGCCGGGTCGTTACTGCTCGTGGCATTTGCGTTTGCATCCCTGCGATTGAGGATCTGGGGCGACTCACATCTGTCCGTCGCGCCGTTGCCGAAATTGCGGCTGGACTGAATATACCTCATCCGGGGCCAGACCACGGTAAGAGATTTTGCAAGGGTGCATATCAGGCTCTGTCACACTTAAAGGTGGTGGAAGAGTCAATGCTAGTACCAGTCGATGAAGACGAAGACTCGCCTAGAAGTCCCCCCGACACCACGTGGTACACCATGAAGGATGCACTCGATATTCTGGAGTCAATGTACATGATAGTACTTCATCTGGTTCGGTTCTGTAGAGATGGGAAATGCACGTTAGCTGAAATGGAGGCCGATATGGAAGATGCAGCTGTCACGGGATGGCCTCAGGCCCTTCCGGCGGGATTTCTTAACGCCCTTGAGTGTTCTGACCTCTCGCCATGTTTCTCGCTTCTAATCTAGGCTCATTTTTATCTGATACTGTCACTTCTCGAATCTTCGTGGTTCCTCAAGGGCGTCTTTGACGAAGAGATCTTGAAAATGGGGCACTATTGAAGATGTATGGTGATGAAACCTTTTTATTGCTGATGGAATGGCCCGTTTCTGTACAGGGTGTATAACAAATTATATTTTGGGCAGGCACCGGCAATAATGACTCCCACTTTAGTCTCGATTGTTGTCCGGTTGTATAACCTGTGAGCTGCCTCACCGGGGCCAAAGCCGTCTGAAAAAGCGCGAGGTGCCCAGCTTATCATTTTTCTATTGGCTGCAGGGATAAAAAATATAGAGTGGGTGCCAGTCCAACTGATACTATCCCATGGCTGGGAGGGATCGCCGGAACTATTGATCTGTGCAAGGTCAAAAATAGAATTGTCGAATGCAGTCCTCAACAAACGTTTTCAGCTGCGGCCCTTCCGCTGCCTGATTCCCAAGAGAATACTCAGGGGTTCCCGGTAACCGGGAAAGAGCTTTGTTAAATCGGCTCGATACTTGAACCACGCTGGCCTATTTTCTCACTTGACATTCCAGCCTTGAGTTGCAAGCTCAGGGTTGGTCGTTTGCCCCATGATTTCGAGTTATTGGTCGAACATCTCAGCAAGATACGAGGGGACGCGTTGTTGACACAGGACCCACGCAGCGAAGGTTCAATACGGTGAGAACCTGCTCTGAGCAATCAGTTGATACCTAAACTCAAACTGGCCGGCATATATATCCGGTGGGCGCTAGCGTGGCACGGCCCAGGCATGTTTGCTTGCAACTATTCTAGCTATGTGATGGTGGTCTCTCTAAGGCTGGCACGTCCATTCCTAGTACTCTTACCAGGCAACACTGTCGCCCGCTCCGTTTTGTTTACAATAGTAGTTCAATTCGTCCCATCCAATATGGCCATCCTTCGACTCGCAGTAATACAGGAGATCCTTTTCGTTGAGAATGGTACAGTCGGGACACTGGTCCCACTGCTCGCTTCCAGTGTTTCGGCTTTTATACGCCTCGCAGGCCTTTTCCGTTGCGAGTCTGTTGTAGACCTCCTATCAACAAGTCAATCGTACGTCCTTCTATGAAGAATGCTCTACAGGGGCTACCTACCACTCCCTGGCCAGGGGTGTCAATACAAACGCCTTGGACATGGAGGTCTGCAATGGCACTGTCAACAGTTAGCACTTGTAGGGGATCCATCAGTTGCTAGAACAGCCTACCCAGTGGCAACAGTAGCGATGATGAGTGTTTGAAACTTAAGCTCCATGACGAAGGGATAGTTGCCAATATGGCTGTTCGGGAGTTGAGACGGTGGTTGGAAAGCTGAAGTCTAGGGAAATGGCACTTAAAAGGCATGAAAAGTAGGTCAGCGGCGTAGAAATCAGGTGTCCATATACCGGAAATCCACTGCATACACATGCACTCGCACTTTATTAGAGACAACCAAGACACGAATTTCAGGGATCCTCCGACGGTAATTGCTATTACTCCTTTCGTCCTGAAAGCAGCTTCAAGTGAGACATGTCTCAGTCCTTTACTAACTTCCGAGCTGAATAGCAGGGCTTTGTTCAACCTTCAGGGTCCAGAACATCGCTAAATGAGGGTTCAATATATTCAGGAACCCGGGGGGTTAGCCTATAACACCAATAGAACAATCTGCGTGGCTGTGATTCAGTTCTTCTGTTTCATGATCCTCTTGAACCGCACTTATTTCGGATCCGCAGCATCCGCCACTGCCAGCTAAAGATCACATCAGCACGGATTGACGCTGTTGAAGGGTTTCACTTGCCGTCTGTCTGACAGGTCCAGGTGTGGTGATCTACGGGACGTTTATCCTTGACAGCTCTAGCCAGAAGTTAAATGTATTAAGCTATCGTCATGCATCTCCACTATGGCCTCTCCTGCGCCACCTTGGGTATAGACTCACGGAGACTCTTCGGAGTAATGCGAATGTGAAACAGGCCGGCCCTTCAAGGACTGGCATAGCGTTAAACAACCAGCTGGATTTGTTCCGTGACGATGCCCCAATATATTCAGTTACGCCTAATCCGACGGCAAATTGACGCCCTTTCTTGAGCACTACTGAATGCTTGATATAGCTAAATAAAGCTATCCCTTATTCCAGACCTCACCTTGGAATATCATTCCTTTTCCATCAGTATTCTTATACACCTTCGCGGTTCAGCACCCTTGTCAAGCCATCAGCATGAAGGCGGCCCTTTTCGTTCTTGCTTCCCTCTGTTCCGGCAGCGCGCTTGGTAGGGCATTACACTCGGACAAAGCCATTCTCCTCCTACACGACGGTACCTCGAGGACTATCGATAAAAAAGACCTGGGTGCCCACTTACCTGGTGTCTCTCTCTCTCCAGCTGCGAGTTCTCTCCCGAAGTTCATCGAAACCAGGAATGATGACTCCGGTCCCTCGAGCCATCTCAGCAAGCGCGACGGTGCCCAGTTCATCATACCGCTTCCTGACGAAGAATTCCTCGGTTGGGACATCGCGATGTCTACCATAGTCCATGCCAACGAGGCTGAAGCCACCGTCGCTATGGCACAGGGCCAGACGGTCGCCAACAGCATCACCGTTGGAACGTCGTTCCAAGCAACCATTGAGAAATTCCTACAAGTCGGCTACAGTATCGATGTTTCGTATACCGAGACTGCAACCCTCACTGGCACGGTCACCATGACAATCCCGAAAAACAGATGGGGCGCTATCATTAGCAACCCATTGACCCTTCGCAAAAAAGGATATGTTTTCAACGGACAGCCCGGAAATGGGCAGTATGAGTACTACCAGGGGGATTCCTTCACGCATGATACCTATTCTTACGGACAGAATTCCTTGTCCTGGGTGAAGGGCGTTGTTACCACCTGCTTGGGTGACTCCTATCCTCTGAAACGCTGCGTCGGTGACGGCGAGCTGAAATAAACCCTTTTCAACCCACGTCAATTGTCTTTAGGCATACCAGTGCAATTATTCTATACCTGGTCTGTTGCCTTAACAGGTTCACTCTTGTTTCGTTGTTTTCCGTGAAGGATTTAGCTCATCTCACGATATTGGTTCTCTCTAATGTTGTCTTGTGGGTCTAAATTATTCGTCACGGTCATTAAACAAAGGTCGTGCTGCAGGAAGGTGCTAAATATAAAATCGTGGGCGGTACCAACGGTTCCTGTTAAATTAACCTAGTACGCTCGCTTAATCACTTTTCCACCTTCCTGGCCGGGCTGTTTAGATAGTACGACTTTCTTTCCATGCGACTGAGGTATATATATAGAACGTCCCATTTGGCTTGGCGTGTATATAACAATGTACCCGATATCAATAAGAACGGGGAGATACCCAAGATCAGATCCCACGCTCTTGAGAACGCCAGATGAAAATAGAAACGACCGTGCTGTTCTCATGGAAAGGCAGACCGGGACTTGCTTGATGAAAGTACTAGGACGAATAACCCGTTAGAGTCCATCGCACTTATTGCAGCAGGATAATACAAGTAGAACCGTTCCACTCCGCTCCATACAGAGCTGCAGACGTTACGATCGACGTATTAACAAATGGCGGCAATCCAAGGCCGCGAGGGCAGATCCAAAAGCGTCAGCGGGTCTACCAGCTTAGAAGCGTTAGCCCTCTCCTAGCCCTTTGCCTGCTGCTCCAGATGTAGTTGTTACATCATAGGCTATACAAGGTCCATGCTTTCGGTTGAGAAATAGTTTCATCTCAGACCAAATATTTAAGTCCCCAGGGATGTCGAGTCCGGCTGAATCCCCACGAATAACACGACCTGAAAATAGTTACGTTGCTTCAGGAGCGGTCAACCGACTGTCCGTTTTTGACAAGATGATATGGCAGGATAGCCGAAGGGCGATATATATAACCAACTGTTAACGGCCAGGCATGTATAAATACATAGCATTTTCGCATTAGGCAGCGTGCAACAGTTGTTAGGAGCCCAGGTCGAAACAACAGAACATTTAAAGGTTTACAGACCTAGCTACCTGCACATTTACGAACTTTTACTGGTCGCCTAACCGGGACAGAGTTAGCAATCGACATATGAGTGTCCAGGACCACAGAAACAGCTCTGACCCGTGGATGAGCTCGCGGGGTTTCGATTTGGCGCGTACCAATATTGGACTTCCCTGACGCGCGAATCAAGCAGCCCAACTCCTGATGTTTCCGGTGTACAGTGGCCCAATACATCGTGTCCATAGGAAGGACAGCTGACCCAATAGGAGAAACCTCGGAATGAAGGTGTCTGCCCAGACACCGCTGGGAGAAGCTTTCTTGCCATTGCGGTGGCATCCATGGCACCGCCGTCGCGGCGGCCAAGCCGCAAACTCTGATCTTGTCCGGGCACTTGGCACTTGGCGTCTTGGAAGGAGCTCGACACCCAATGGACACTCGTGGCCAAGCGGACTAGAGATTCTTGTTACGCAAGGGATTTCTCATGGGCTGATGCTGGAAAGCTGGCATGCCAGCCAAGACTGATTGTCCTGTACAGCAGCCACTGCGCTTGCAAACACCAGGTGGGCTGCCATGGACTCGTCTGATTGTGCGTTTAACACGGCCCCACATCTCTCGTTGTTGAAGTCTGGCCTGGCCAAAGCCGGACGGGCAGACGGGACGCAGGGTGGGTGCATTGCTCACGGGACAGGAGGGGTGGAGAACCATTCCACGAAAAGTCCCGAAAGAAGGTTACATATTCGGGTCGAGACCGGGGAGCTAGACCCTGGGGATAAGCCAGTGCCAGTATTCGGGGTAACCGGGGTCGGCCAAGGGCTGAGGAGGTTCCGAGTGCGCACGGTTAGTTTCTTGTCGTTCTTGTCGTTCTTGTCATTAATTAGACTCGGTACCCTGCAGTCTTCCCCAGAAGACAGCCCCTGCCAGACTTGAATATTCCTTTATTACAGCCCGACAATCATGCTTGAGTTGGCGTAGCTCGGTATCCCCTCTGCTGCTGTGTTTAGATGTTGATTGCGGATTTCCCCGGCCAGTGCCAATGCCGACAATCTCCCGGGTCAGCAACCCTGGACGAGCCCTCGGAAGTCGTCCGAAGTAAATGAGGGAACCAGAAAATGTGGACCAGGAGGGTTTTGGACCCCTTCTCCGCGGCGGTTAAAACCTGGGGAGAGGCTGGTGATTCGCCCACGCCGCAGCGCCACCCCGGCCTCAAAGGGTTTGGGGGAACTTTGGGGCTTCTTGGCGTGGGGTACGCTTTACTGAACTGACTCTACCCCGTCTCGCGTGTTTCTGTTGAGCGAATGGTGTCGTGAGAAGTACCAACCCGAGAACTTTGAAAGCACGCGGAGACGGGCCAGGCAGGAGTCTGATGTCACCGAGTCCGCTGTTGAGGACGAGAATGTCTGGCCCGCTATCGGTATGATTTGTATCCTTTGTGGCTGGCCTCCGATGCACCCCGAGGCCATGGTTAGCGTGCCCCGACTTCGTGCTATTCGCGACACTCGGCCTGGTGCTGCGCTGCGGGATATAAAAGATAACACATGCCCGCCCTCCACGACTCACCGAGAGACGGCAATAACAGCTTTCGCTATGGCCGGTGGTTCTGCTATCAACGTTTTCAAGTTCAACACGGGCGGCCTGCCCAAGGAGACCCTGAATTTCAAGCTATGGTTTGCCGTCTTTGCCTTTGGGCTCCTCGGTGCCGCCCGTGGTGTCGACGAGGGGCTGATCACCGGTGTCTTCAACTCTCATGCCTTCAAGCAGTCTCTCGGCATTGATGGCCTTGACGAGGCTGCACTGGCCAGTGTCAAGGGTACCGTTTCCTCCATGGTTCAGCTCGGCAGTGTCGCCGGTGCTCTTCTGTAGGTCTTCCTGTTCAACATTCTGTTCTCTAGCTGCTGACTGTGACTTAATGTAGTGCCTTTCTCGTCTGTGATCGTATCGGGCGTGTTTGGGCTACTCGCCAGCTGTGCTGTCTCTGGATCCTGGGTATTGCCATCTTCATGGGAAACAACGGCAACATGGACGCCGTCTACGCAGGTCGGTTTGTTGCTGGTATCGGCATTGGACAGACCTGTGTCGTCGGACCCATCTATCTGTCTGAAATTTCCCCTGCCCCAATCCGTGGTCTCTGCACGTGTATGTTCACTGGCGCTGTATACCTGTGAGTCCACACAATCCTCCCCCCTTAGTTGTCCCCGCGGCCGGTGCTGATGACGCAGTGGTATTATGCTTGCCTACTTTGCCAACTGGGGCGCTGAGCTTCACATGGCAGACACTTACAACCGCTGGGTATGTTACTACAACCGTTGTTGTCCTGCTTTGCTTAACCCGTCTCCAGGCTGTGCCCACTTCGCTCCACCTCATGTTCGCCGGGGTCACTCTGATCCTCACCTTCTTGCAGCTAGAGTCCCCCCGTTACTACATCAAGCGGGGCAAGCGTGAGAAGGCCCTGGAGGTTCTTTGCAAGTTCCGTGGCCTGCCCGCCGACCACCCTTACATTCTCGATGAGATCTCGGAAATGGACGTTGCGTTCCAGGAAGAGATGGAGGCCACTGCTGGCATGGGCTGGAAGGGCTTGCTAAAGGAGATCTTCGCCATCAAGCAAAACTCCTACCGTCTCTTTCTCACAAATCTGGCCCAGAACATGGCTTGCTGGTCCGGTGGCTCTGCTATCACTGTGTACGCCCCCGATCTGTTTACGCTTGTCGGCATCACTGGCCAAGAGCAGTCCCTGTTCTCCACTGTTGTCTTTGGGATTGTTAAGCTAGTCGCCTCTCTCATCTGTGCGCTCTTCCTGATCGATATGGCCGGTCGTAAGCGGGCTCTTATCATTGGTATTGCCCTACAAACAGTTGCTATGTTCTACATTGCTATCTTCCTCAACCTCACCCCCATCGCCAATAACCCCGACTTTGTGCCCAGCGAATCGCAGAACCGTGCCTCGACCGCCGCTATTGCCTTCATTTACCTCTCTGGTGCCGGGTGGGCCCTAGGATGGAACAGTGGTCAGTACCTGCTGTCCTCTGAGCTGTTTCCTCTCCGCATCCGTGGCATCTGCTCGTCCCTGACGATGGCCATGCACTTTATCTGCCAGTATGCCGTGAACCGCGCTCTCCCTGAGATGCTGCTCGTTGACGGCGGTCTCGGCCCCCATGGAACCTTTTACTTCTTTGGTGTCGTTTCCATTGCTGGTGCTATATGGGTCTGGCTGTTTGTGCCCGAGGCCGCCGGCCGTAGCCTCGAGACTATCGACAAGATGTTCAGCCTTCCCTGGTACAAGATCGGTCTCTACGGAAGGAAGTTTGCCGAGGAGTACGACCGCGAGCAGGAGCAGATGTATCGCAACGAGAAGAAGGATGCTGCAGTTGTGGTCTCCCACAACGAAACTGCATAGACATACGAGTTCGGTAGAGTCACTTAGATGTAGTCTTTATGAATGAGACTCCATAATAGTTGAGAAGACTTTCTTCAAGTGTCATACGCATATAAAACAATATATTCTTGTTGAACAGACACTTGGCCGATAGCGGTGCATTGTACGCCTCATTGGTAATGAATTTCTAGGTCCATACATCCGCTTATATCGCCAGCAGTGGCCAGGGCTGTGGTTCCGGGTTGGACCTGGCGGTGTACGTTTATCATTCCACCTAAGCATGCCAACCTGGCAACAACAGGTTATACCCTCCATTGCCCCATTTAATCTACAATTTCGGTTTGCTGGGCTCGTGGTTTCAGATCCTCATCAATATCAATAGGCAGCCCACGTAGCTCTGCCTCAATGTGCTTGATACGCTGTTTCTCCTCGTGGGCCTCTGTGTCCCCAAAGATGAGGTCCATATCCTCAAGCGTCTTGAGGAATACTGGTTAGTTTGTTCAATAGGGTGGCACGGAATACATACCTTGCCACGAGTTTCCGGAATACAAAAAAATGTAAACGCGAGGGCGAGGAGGCAAAAGGCTGCAAAGAAAATGTAGGTGCCCCAGGATATCGAGTCCAGCATGTCTGGTGTGACAAGGCCGATGATGCTGTGGCTCGTTAGGGATGGAAAGAGACTAACAAAAATGAGGAGCACACTCACAAGTTGCACATCCAGGTGGCTGACGTGGTGATTGAGATGGCCTTGGATCGAATGGAGAGATTAAAGATCTCGGATGGGAGAACCCAGCCGATTGGGGCTTTTACACTGGCATCAGCTTGGGCTCCTGCCACGCTAGAGCACAGGCACTTACCAAACGAGTATGAGAAGTTGACGTCGTAAATATAAATGAAGGCAATGCCAGCCCAGCCAGCCGACTTGTGATCCATGAGGCTGGCGCCGTAGCCCCCCAGGATGCCACCCACGATGACCAGCGAAATGCAGGTCCCGGTAGCACCGGCCATTAGCAAAACCCGTCGACCGACCTTGTCAATGAAGAAGAGCGCTGGCAGAGTGCTGAGACAGTTGACTATGCCGTAGACACCGGTGGCAAGGAGCGAGGTAGTGTTGCCGTCCAGCCCAAGCTGGCCGAATATCGTGGGCGCGTAGTAGATCATCGCTGCCGGGTATTAGTATCGAGGTACATCAATCTCAGCTATCGATACATACCATTGCAGCCCATGAACTGCTGGAAGAACATCACGCAGCAACCAATAGCTAACCGTTTGAAGCGAGCCCAGGTTGTGAATAATGATATATACTGGCGTACAAATCAGTATCAGACTCCTCAAAACATGGTCAGAGACGTACCTGAGCAGTATGGAGTTTGACCCCAGATAGATTAGGAAAGCTGTCCCGAGCAAAGGTATTCTCAAGCATAATTGACGCCCGAATCTCCAGATACTCGTTCTGCAAAGGAGTGCTGTCGCGGGGCTGTCGGCGGAGTCGTGACAGCGCCGAAAGCGCCTCATCGTCGCGCTCCTTCATCAGCAGCCAGCGGGGGGAGTCTGGAAAGAAGAGCATCCCAATACCCAGTATCAGAGCAGGCACAATTTGGATGGCTAATGGGAGACGCCATGAAGCTTCGGACTGGCCGGTACAGCCGCCTGCTGGAACATCGTTATACGGGTTGAAGGCTGGTTTGGCAGTGGTGCCCCCAGTATAAGGAAGATTGGGGGCACACCGCGAGCCACCGATGAAGTTGGTGCCATAGTCGATCCAGTAGCTGATCAATATACCAATGGTTACCGACACTGGATAGTTAGCTTGTATTATGGCGATGTCGGGATATGGCAACTAACACTGCTGCACAACAACAAGCCCCCCGCGGATTTCAGGGATGGACACCTGTACCCTGTTAGCACAGCAGGAACACAACCTACTAGAATCAAGACATACCTCGGAGATGTACAAGGGCACCACCATGGTCAGCATACCGACTGCTAGCCCCGCAATTGCCCGGCCTAAACAATCAGCCCGGTCCAGAGTCGCAGTTAACAGCACGTACCAACGAACAGCATTGGGATATTCACTGCGCCACATTGGATAGCGGACCCAATGACAAACACGACAACTGCTAGGTTAATAGATAGCTTTCGTCCCATGCGGTCAGCCACGGGCCCGTTTATCAGAGATCCAAGCCATGCAGCTAGACAGGTCAGCTTGAGTTTCTCTGTAGACAGCATCAACTCACCCAAGAGAAGCGTGGACACAAACCAGCCCTTGAAGCCGCTATCAGAGAACACTCGAGGGAATAACGCTGCGAACGACTCCATGGTGATGACGCCGCTGATGACTCCTTGGTCGTAACCGAACAATAGACCCCCGAGGGTCGAGAACTGGTCGTGTTAGTATTGTCTGTATACCTGGAGGAGTGAATATACCGAGGCCACGCCGCATAGGTACGGATTCTGCATCACCAGGCCGAAGCCTGTGTTGGGAGCCATGACCGTCTCAATGTGCACAACTCCTGTGTCTTGTCTTGTCTTTTTATTATTGAATAATGCCTTCCTTTATTCTTCAAGCACTGATCGACATTATGCGGGGAAGCTGGTCACCTCGCTTGCCACCGGAGATCGTCCGTCCGATGAAGAGGAGGAATGTCGGAGTAACCCCGTTAACACAGTCGTACAAATGGCTTATCGGACCAGTTCCAACGGTTTACACAACTCTAATTACATAAATAGCTTAATGAGTAAGCCAAGGAAGCATGGCATTTCTTGCATGGTTAAGCTGAGATGAACCCCATCATATTGCCACTTCTTGCATTCTCAACTGACGCCTATGGTGCATATGTTGCAAGACCAGCAGCTATCCGGTGGATCTGGCTCCGGAAGTATTCCTATGATATGCGAGGTTAATATCCCACCGTGTACAGGAGTATCATCAAAGGACCTACGGTCTCCGCGCCGCCACCCAAGATTCGGATTTGCAGCAGCCGCGCCAGAGATGGGATTGGAACTTTTCGAAATACCACCTCAGCTTCTTGGTCGGTGTATATATCGTCTACTACGAGCCGTGGAAAGTCTGGGCGGAGAACTGCTGGGCGGCCGATGCCAACGAGGTCACATACGCCACCCTTCAACGCCGCCTCGATTCCCTTGCGAGTCCGAAATCCCCCGGTCAGTAGAAAGATGAGGTTTGGAAACCTCTTTCTGGTTTCTGTTGCAAAATCTATGAAGAAAGCCTCTCGAGACACCGTGTGTTGACTTTTGGCGTGGCCCGTTTCTTCCCGGAGCCCACGGCCCATCATCTGCATACGTTATACATTGTCAGTGCCTTGTTATACACTTACTCACTAGGGCTAGGAATTTCACCGTTGGGTCTTCATAAGTCCCGCCAGACAGTTCAAGAAAGTCTACACCTGCATCCGCAAATAGACCAATTTGAGTCATGGTGTCATCGAAATCAGATGCGTTGTGATCGGCCGAGTTCAGCTTGACGCCAACGCAAAAATTATCAGGGACTGCGCTTCGAATCTGGCGGATGATTTCGACAACAATACGTGCTCGCCGTTCAGCGCTCCCTCCATAGTCATCCTGGCGAATGTTGCTCTGCAGATGTGTCGCTCGGTATTAGGGACAGTGGTTGCCACCAGCTGATATAACGGGGCTTACTCACTCGTGGGGAGAGAAACTGCGCTGCATCCACGTTTCAGTTCCGACGTAGCTCAGCGAGGTTTCGTTGAGATCAAGGGAGGGCAGACTTACATAGAAGATAACCGTGCGCTGCGTGAATCTCAATGCCAGAGAAGCCACAGTCCGCCAATGTGCGAGCACAATTTACAAACTGGGCGATAACATGATCTATATCAGCACGGGACATGGCTTTTGGCACCCCAAAAGCGAGATTCCTGATGACGGTTGCAGCCAGCCCATTACCAATATGAAGCGGAATCTCACTCGGCGCAATCGCTTTCCCAAGTATGCCTCTTTCACCTGCTCCTCTCGGGGACTGGCGGCCGGGGTGGCATATTTGAGCGATCGCGGGCGTACCGTGCTCCTGGCAAGCATCTGCATATTGCTTCCACGCCTGAAGTGGCTGATTATCCTCTTCTAGATACTCACGGATAGCGAGGTCACCGTATCCGCCTAGGTGACGGACATCAACCTGTACATTTCCTTGTCATATGGTCAGTTAGAATGCCAACTCCACCCATGTGAGGCACACAGGGAGTGTCATCATACCTGTGAGAAGGGCACCCCATCCCCCTTTTGCCCATTTGCCATAAACTTGAGAAATCCGCGCGCCTGGCAAATGCCCCCTCTCGGCCAGTCCTTCAGCCATGGCAGCCTAGAAAGCGATCAACCGGCGTCGGTGAGCTGAAGCATGGTGGAATTCCTTTCTTACCTTAACAAGGCGATTGGATAGGACTAAACCGCATGGCAGTTTAAGAGGGTCGTTTATATCTGGCCCCATCGTGAAGAAATACGCGTTGGTCAGACAGAGGCCTTCTTGTTGCCTTTCCGTCCGGATTCTCAATCAGCAGGTCAGAAATATAATTCTAATATTGGCCCTAATCCTCGTCACAGGTGTTATTACAAAGCAAATGAGCAGCCGCCCGTTCATTTGAATGGAGCTTCCGAGGTTGCCCCAGGCATGCATCACCCAGATGCCTCGGTGTATAATGCAATGAAATCTTTTGCAAGTCATAACCTAAAACAGTACTTCCTGGGTCTGGGTCCAACCAAGGATCAGCAGCAGTCGGGCCAACAATCCATCCGCCATGTGGATCACCACCCACTCAGTGCTGGCAGGGCACATCTACTTACGGAGTACTCTTCGAATTCGGCTGTATAGGAGAGCGGAGGCTCGGGCAGCCAATCTGTTGCCACAGAGTCGTACGACCCGCGTAATACCCCATGGAGTTGTCTTGTGAGGACCCACAGGCCTCGGATAGTTCGTTGCTCCGGGGCAGATGGACCCTTAGAGTGACTCCATAGAAACTCCAGAGTATCACTTTAATTCCGACACTTGTGCAAGGTTAGGTTGGTATCTGCGTACGCAACCAGTATGCCTAATGTTAAAAGTCAAGCTTATCAGCACTTGCCAGTGTTCAGAGCCGAGGCTGAGTAGGAAAGCATTTATCATATGCATGGGTGCCAGTCAAGCAACAATCAAGTCATGGCCGTCATTCGCACCCAGCCTGAAGATACCCCGTGTATTCCCAAATGGTTCTGGCGTCTATTTGTCCGACGACCGTATTCAATTTAAAACAGCTCCCTCCCTTCCAACACTTCGCGACTGGTTTTGGTTGTGGAAATAGCTCGGGCACTTTCGAATTTAAATATGCCTACAGAACGTGAATACGATTTGATTCTACTAGGAGCAACTGGCTACACCGGTAAACTCACTGCCCAGTATATATCGAAATCACTTCCTCCTGATCTGAAGTGGGCAATTGCTGGAAGAAACAAGGAAAAGCTTGAGGAGCTTTGCCAATCTCTCTCGCAATCAGTTGGTTTGTGGATGCCGCTCTTGCAACTGCCATTGCAGTAGCTGATGCTTTGTTTAGATATCCTCGTTATACAGCTCAAAGAAAGTGAGCTTGACTCTTTGGCAAAAAGGACGCGACTAGTCATATCGACCGTGGGGCCTTTTCAACTTTATGGCTCTGGTACATTCGCCGCCTGTGCCAGAAATGGCACCCACTATCTGGACTGGTGAGCCCTCTACTGGATTTCAAAAGCAGCATGAAACTGATGGTAAATGAGTAGTACTGGGGAAGCTCCGTGGTTAAAGGACATGATTGACCAGCACGATATAGTTGCAAAGGCGAACGGCAGCATTGTACGACTGCATTACTTGTGACTAGAGATTTTTTCGCTGATTAGCACCAGATGATCCCATGCTGTGGCTTTGACTGTGTCCCGTCCGACCTTTTGACCTGGGTTGCCGTTAACCATATTCGATCGAATTTCGGCACACATACAGGGCGTCTAGATCTCTGTATTCATAGCATCCAGGGCGGAATAAGTGGCGGGACGTTGGCATCGGTTCTACAGGCCTTTGAGCTATACAGCATTCACCATCTGTATAGTGTACATGCTCCCTTGTCTCTTTCTCCGAAGCGTCCTACTCCGAAAGTGCCGCCCAAGCGTACAAGCTATTGGACCAAAGTCTTTGGACTACTCAGGATCAAGCAGCTCGGTTGGATGGCCTATCAGCCACAGGCCATGGTTGATCGAGCAATTGTCCACAGGTCCTGGGGCCTACTAGAGCCCACTACCGCTTCATATGGCCACGACTTTGATTGGCATGCGTGGTTCAAAATTTGGGGGCCTGTGCTTGCGGTCTTGTGGCATCTTTCAGGGTTGCTGTTGGCACCGTGGCTCCTTTTACGCCCTGTGCGAAAGCTTCTCCCGAAACTTTGGTATCAGCCTGGAAGTGGTGCAGGTGAAGAACAAATCAAGAACAACTGGTTTGAGATTCGCGGTGTCGCTGAGACGAACACCTCGACGCAACCGAAGTCCAAGGCATTGGTTCGCATGCGCTACGAAAGTGACCCATACATATTCACAGCAGTTGCCCTAGGAGAGGCAGCACGGATTCCTCTTTGGCAGCAAGATACTTGGGCGCACAAGTTTGGTGGTGGCGTACTAACTCCTGCCATGCTGGGGGACCGCTATGTATCCCAACTGCGCGGTGCTGGTGTTATCATTGAAGCTCAAAATGACGGCGTCAGCACCCACGGAAACGATTCGTTCAGGAGGAAATGAGTCATATTGTATCCACGTACAGGGGGCTATAGGTTTCTAAGAGGTTCCGAAGTTAAATAGTATAATACATTCTTTGATGCGTCTCGGAGACTTCGGCAGACCTGCAATGCAACGCCGTCACATACCATTCCTCAGTCTCTCAGAGATAAGAGGAAAACTACACTTTCCCTAGCTCAAAGGTGAAAATGCACTTCTCCAGAATAGAGAAACACAGACAACAATGCCACCAGGGGCGCTCTTCCTATGTTGCTCACCCCTATTACAGCTGCCTCTGGAAGTATGTGGTGGTCACTATGCATGGTAGGGTGAATCCAGGACGGAGAATCTGAATTCTCCAACTAAATATCGAACATTCCTGGACGCGCTATTAGCCGCGAGTCTAGAGCTACAGCAGCTCATCATAGCTGGCTTCGGGAACATGACATACTCAATCACTCTTTGTAGTTGGTTCCTCCATAGCTCAGAGACAACTCGTGGAGCCGCATAGATGACAAACCCTGGCTCCGCCATATGGTCGAGAGAAAGCAGCTTATTTATCTCAGGGGATGTGTTGTATAAGGTTGGCACGGAACAAGGTGGAAGAGGCTTTCCATCACTTAGCGATGATGCTAGCATTGAAAAAGCACAGACAACTTCATCGGACCGCCTGGATAGCATGAGCTGCACGAGAGCATTCCTCCAGTCCTGAGTGGACTTTGGCCGGGCGTCTTCCTTTAAAGTGTCTGGTAGCAAGTTTGCAGTAGTCGAAATCAACCCAAGATGGCTCACAATGCTAATATCAACTAGTCAGAGAGCATATAATAGCGAGGAGCGGAGCACTTACCTTTGAATCTGGTAGGCGAGTTCTCTATATTTTTGCTTTGGAAATTTACCGCCCCGTCGTGGATCCCAGAATGAATCATTCAAGTGTTGCTTGACCTCCTCGATAAGAACCAGGATCTCACCGAATAAATTACTTCTCATCTTGACAAGCTCCTCCTTTTGCCACGGATTCAAGGTTGGGCTATTAGGCTCGACCAAGGCTTTCAGATCGAGGTCCCACACTACTTGTGAGCATGTATAGTATTGAGAGAGGAGGTCTAATGATAGGCCCAGCTTTGTGCGAATTCGGTAGGCATCAGTGACTGCCGAGGGGAATATGGTCCATATGAACGCGGAGAAGCAGCCCCCTATGACAGCAAGAAGTCCTTTTCGGTTTCAGAGACGTTAGTAGGCTTGCAACAGAATTAACCGGGGAGGGTATCCACTGACGGTAAGGGGCAATCTCATATATCGGGTACACTGGTTGTCCGCTTGTCTCCGCCAATTGCCGGCCAATTTTGCGGACTTGAAGTTCATAGCTATTTTATCCGTCAGTTTTGCATGTGAACATATTTTTTTGCTCCCTAAACACACCCAATGATAAGAACTTGAGTGACGAGGCCTAGCAAGCCAGCAATTAGGTATCGCGGGAACTTGACCATGATGTACATATCTAATGATGTTAGGCGTGCGAATCCAGTAAAAGATGTATCCATGTCATACCGAAGCAGAGGAAGACGAATAAAAATACAATGACGCCGCTGTCAAGGTTAGCGATAACATGCCATAGAATAGAGTACGGGGAAAGAGGCCCTTACGCAGTTTTCCCATCCACAATATAGTAATTGACGATGGAAAAGACCATGGCTGCCACGGTTCCGACAACTCGCCAGAATAGGCCTCGAGTAGCAGATCCTGAGGATGTTGTTAGAGCCACGGCCACGGTGATCGACGCCCATATCAAGCGCTGCTTGATGAAGAACACCTGGCCTGATGCCAGAAAAGCCACAATTGCAATAGACATGGTCGCGCACGCTGCACGGAACCCGAGCTGAGAGTCTTCGGAGCCGAAGAAGCGATAGAATTGCTCAAAGCTGGAGATTAATAGCTCCCACCACGTCCCAGGCGGCTCACGTTCGGGGTCTCTCATGCCGTGGTACAGATCTCCGAAACTCGACTTGGCCGATCTATCCGTGCTGTGGATATCGGTGGTGTGTGTCATCAACAGGCTTCGCACCCAAAGCTTCAATGTTTGGAGAGATGGGTATCGGAAAGCCTTTTTGAACGATTGTTTGTCTGCTCTTATGCGATCGGCTGCTTGGATGAACACAAGAACGCATTTTCCAGTCGACTGAAGCATAGCTTGCATCTAGATAACATTAGAGAGCTGTAGGCAAGGGGTATCAATAGCACGTACGTGAAGTAAAAGATACAGCTCTTCAATACTCGAACCGTCTAGGCCATGAGCTATATCTTCAGTACCGTCACTCGTGTGTTGTCTGCGTGAAAGCAATCGAATATTTTCCAGATTGTCCCATGCCTGCGTGTGAATATTATCTAGCCTTTGCTCCAGGTATGTTGAAAAAGAATCGCCACCAGGGAAATAGCTAGCATCTCGGGCATCGTCGCCAGCGGTCTTCTGGTGCTGACTCTTCTTCAAAGACGAAGGAACCATTTCTAAGGTGAGAAGGAAATGATCCAGTGACTCCTCCACTAACCCCGCAACCTCAGTGAAAAGACCATTTGCGTTCCTATAGATTGCGGCAGAGAGTTGACTATTATGAGCCTCTTCTCCACTATCACCGTCACCTGTGGCGGTGGGACCTTCATTCATACGCTGCTCCTGGATTGTTGCATTCTGCTCTAGAGCGTCTGCAATGGTATCAAGGCCTCGAACCTGGAATGCAACTGCCCCTAGGTTGGAAAAAATTTCCCTAAAGCTTTCAGTACTCAATCTGTTGAACTCGACCTCCCGCGCGACGCAGTTAATTTCCGTCTCAAGTGCACGATGGGTCGAAGCAAGCCGTTGCAGGGCGTCGGAAACACCCGTGGATTTGGGCGAAGGCGTCTGCATCGATGTAGTTGAGGTTTCAACTCGGTAGATCCGGCGTGATTTCAAAAGCTTCACACGTTCCTGCTCGGCATGGATGGTGTTCTTGAGTAGGCTGATGTACCCAACAATCATTTTGCGCGCGGTCGTGCGGGACGTGATGGGAATGAAGAATATGCCCACGCCAAATGATATCCCAAGGCCGGTTAGCATGCTCAGTAGTACCTCCCTCACAAACGACTCGGCCATCTTCATTGTTGGGAGAAGAGTGCCGTACGTAGCAGAGACGTTGATCATAATATTGAACATGACGACAGGGAAGATGAGTTGCGGGCGTCTCGCTATGGTAGAGTCAGTGACACTGGTCCTATGTTGAAAATATTGAATTCATTTACCCCGGATGGAAGTGGATATCCTGCCAGAGTCGGTCAGTGATTATGGTCTCAGCATTGATGGGCTTGATCCACGTACCAAACACCGAAAAAGAGCCAGATGCCAGACACGGCCGAAGCCGACGAGTTGTACGGAAGAGACAGGATGCTGGACTGGGAAGGATCCGATGAGGACTGAGAAATTGCCTGCAATAGTTGCGCCATGGCTGCTGGGGGCGTTGTATGAACACGGGCTTGCGTTGAGCAGTACATGAGTAACAGTGAAAAAGCTGCTCCAATGCAGGTGCCAATCTAGAAGTCTTCAGCTAAGGCTGTGACCAAGAGCACAGGCGACGTACCACATTGAGAACGGACATTTGGAGGAACTTGGCTCGAGGAAGAAAGCTGAAGCTAAGGGAAGCAACAATGCTGTTGAGATACCCCAGAGTCGTGTACAGGTTGGCGACGGGAGTCGCCTCATACATGGCAACACATATCACGGCTGGTAACGCTCCCCTGCAGATGCATTAGTACCGAGTCCCCGATACGGGCGGGTGGCGTACTTGGCGATGACCAGGAATGTTCCGAGATCGATCCCATATTTGGCCCAGGCCTTGGAAGCCAGGGAGGCCCTGCCCGCAGTCGACATGGTATTCATTGACTACGCAGAGTGGAAGAAATGAAAATGTACAAATATTAAATATTCAATGTTCTCTGATTTCTGCCGAGGCTGAACTGAATTCGGCAAGCCGACCCCCATTGGCCAATCAGCGACTCTGTCATATGATAATGACGTCACCTCAACGGCTTGAAGGGGCAGACAATTAACTATGGGAGTACAGAGTAATTATTGTATTATTACCACTTATTCTTCTTCTAGCAGAGCAGTATGGAGCATGGTGACAGGTTTTGACACTGCTACAAACACTACAACATGCGCTAAAGTTGCAAGGGTGTCTTGGGTTCAATTTGCATATATATATACATATATATATATACCTCTCACTGTGTAGCACCTTTCGACGTAGGACGTCGCAGCAAGGCCACGTCAGTCAAGAGACGAGACTAGTTTCGTACCAGAAACCTTCCCTTGACGCAGCAAGTCAAGCCCTGTGGGAAGCCCCCCCAGTCCACCGTCAATCTTTTTCAGTGGTGGTGGTTTCAGCTGTTTCGATATATCTGCCAACGAGCTGTAGAATCGACGCAGAGCTTCGTTGTCGGCGGGGTTCCTGGCAAACTTCGGTCCAAAAGGAGGAAGCCACTGGAACTCCTGATTGAAGACAGTATAACCAAGCATGAAATCGACCTCCACACCATTCATGTCGGTCTTGCCTGAATCCAATAGCATGACAACCCGGCCTCTGCTGCGCCGTACAACCTTGGCGCAGAATTCGGTTGAGCCGCATTCTGAAAAGCAGTCCATGGCCCTGTCAATGTTGGGATATGCTCGGATAATGTCTTCGATGGCGGTAGGTGATCGATAGTCAAATACATCGTGGGCACCGTACTCCTTTACCAAGTCATGGGAGCGAGGAGATGCGGTTGTGACAACCCTCAAGCCCGCCAGCTTTGCAAGCTGTATGGCGTAGAGACCAGCAGCTGTTGCGCCGGAATATATGAGGATTGGTGTATCCGATTTTCCTGTAACTGGACCTTGGTCGATCCAAGGAACGCTGAGCCGGACGTTCAAGGCCAGCATGGCGGTCACAGCAGATACTCCAAATGTGGTCGCTTCCTCGTCGCTCACAGACAACGGCGGCTTCCAGGCCAGGTCACCGGGGATCTTGAGGTACTCGGCGAAAGAGCCTCGATTTGGATAGAGTCCGCCATGGGTCCAGCCAGCGACTCTGTCACCGACTGCCCAGTTTCCGGATGCTCTGGACCCGACCTTTGCAACAGTACCGGCGTAGTCACAGCCAATGATCGCTCCTCGGGGGGCGACAATGTCGACATGCTTGAAGTCTGTGGGATTGAGAGCGACACATCTAACTCGGACGAGGATCTCCTCGTCGCTTATCTCGGGGACAGGAACGGTGGCGACCTTGACACCGTCTCCAGAGGAGCTGCCACAAATGTAGTTTGAGACGCGGGTGACGATCGCGCGGTTCGCGATTAAGGCTTGCATGATGTAGTTACAGCATCAAGATAGAGTCTAGTCGATGGGGTTGTCTTATATGTATGGCAATTCGGGACGGGGCTTTCAGTCTGTCCGCATTAATGAATTGCATAAACTGGATTAAGGACTAATGAGTCATCTTGCCTGTGAATGTGATAATTAATTAACTAGTTAATTATGTTAATTTAGTTAGTCAATCAAGTAGTGGAAGTTAAATGCGGTGACCCACCGACTAAGTGCATCAAGCATTAGGAGTTATTTAAATACCTGCTACGTATTGCCAGATCTGCATTATTCCAGGTGTTAAATACCTGGCATTCCACATCAACCCATTTCTCTCCTGTATATCAATTTCTCTCCTCTATACCCGCTCCATCATGGTCAAGAAAACCAAACCGGGGAGGGCCCAAATCCCCATGGACCAACTGCCAATCCAAACCCGGCTCAACATTAAAAAGTACACCCCGGACTCGTGTAATGATGCTCTCCACGGCCGGAAGGTCCCGATAGGACTTGGCTACGAGCTGACTCGGGCCTGTGTCATTCGCGGCATCCGACACCATCCTGGCTTTGCGCGCGAGCTGCATGGAGTCAGTCCAGATCTCACGCGTGCATTGAATGCCCGGGATATCATGAGCGGCACTATCCCAACCATGTCAGAGTCGGACCCTGCGGAAATCCCTTACTGCATCTGGCACCCAGACATTCCAAGCCAGGATACCCTCCGCGCATTGGTCCAAAGGTATCCCAGCATGATATACCATGCAGCGCGCACCTGTGCAGTTGCGGGGTACATTGACCTATATAGGGAGCTCAATCCCCTTCCAGAAGTCCACGTCGCAGAAGAAGCCCGGCATGCAGCCGTGGGAAGGAGCAACAAGGACAGCGAAGAGATATGGCAAAACATCGCATCACAGCCAGTCAAGTTCGCCATCATGAATGATTACGCACGCACAGTCGACCTTGCTAACCCCCGACCTGCAACTCTCAACGGTGATACTGCGCCATATTCGAGCCTTACTGGCGGACGCGAACACGTGGAGCCCGACAAGCTTGACTATTTCCACCATGGCTACGACCGTCATTATCGCTCCTACTACTTTAACATCACAGAGGACTGGTGTATAGACGACCACGACCACGACCCACCCAACCCCCCGGAGAGCTACTACCCGTTCTTATATGGGCCGCTGCCAACGGACCTACCACCAATAAACAAGGATAAATTAATCCTGGTGGCTGCATATTCCGGCGACATTGATCGATACACTCGTTTGCGCCGCCCACAAATGGTTGAAGACGAGTTCCTCTGCATCATCCGGGGCATCTACCATAACCCGTTTTGGGCAAAATGGTGGAGCACTCAAGTTCCCAACGATCCGACAGCGAGGTTCACCGAATGGGAAGAAATACTCATCCAGCGAGCGATCAACGGCCGCCGAACCATGTCCGACGATGTTACCTGGGCCACGGCAGACATCCCCAAGGACCTGCTGCCTCTGAACATCTGGTTCCCGCAGCAGGCCGTTAAAGAAACATATGAAAGACTGGTCAGTATCAGATCGGATATGCTGTTTCAATGTCTCTACGCCTGCATCGTGGCCGATTACCCGGATATGTGGGATAGGCTGCTGCGGTATTCACCCCGACAAGCCTCCCCTCAGCGGACGCAGCCACTAACGGAGAGCGAGGCTCAAGAACGGAAGCTCCAGCAGCTTGCCAAACTGGTTAGCCCGTCACTGTGGATGGAGGCCAAGGACTCGCGGAATGATCATTATCAGCAAGACATTGTGGCTGCTGTTCCCAACGAGCTCGAATCACTCGAATGGGAATACAGGGAAGTGGCGAACGCGCTGCTTCGTTCGCGTGCACGCGGATTATACCTTCCGAGGTCGTACTGGATGGACAGATGGGTTGACCGGAATGATCCGGTTCATGTTGCACCAGGTTCGCTCCGTGGATATGACGGGGCGGGTCCTACAATGCCTGCGCTGGACTTTGCTGTATTTCTCAGGGACGTTGTGGGCGAGGACAACGAGGTCTGGCGAGACGATCCCAATGGCCGTCTTGACATGGATGTGCTATATGAACTACTGTATCGCTGTTGATATGGCTCGAAACACAACCATCGCCTATTTCACACATTTCCTCATGATAGTCCGCTTGACCGCTTTAATCGCTTCAATATTGGCCCGATGATTTGAACAGCGGTCTCTCCTCGCCACCAACGTTGTTTACTTTGCCAATGAGAACAACCTGGATGGGTAAGACTTTGATCCTGGGAGTACTCTGGGGCTCCAGATATCCCAGGGATCCCCGCAGGCGACCCGGGTGATGGCGACATATGTCTTCAGTTCTTGAAGGAGGTCCGTGAAAAGAGCTTCCTGATAAGAAGTCTCTTTCTGTTGCGGTGTCTTCATCATACTGGTACCTGAAAGGATTCCCGATCAAGGAGATATCTGATGTTGAGACATATACCGTGTATATGACATATGATCTTCATGGCCAGTGGGACTGGAACAACCCTAATGCAGCAGATGGATGTGACGGTGGTGGGTGTCTACGGTCCCACGTTAATGTCACGGAGACCTCCATTGCCCTTTCTATGATCACGAAGGCTGGAGTACCTAATAACAAGATTTTTGCTGGAGTTGCCAGCTACGGCCGTTCCTTTAAAATGGAGGACCCATCCTGCCACGGCCCCGAGTGCAAGTTTACGGGGCCCGAATCCGGAGCCAGACCAGGCGAATGTACCCAAACCGCCGGATATATTGCAGAGGCAGAGATTAAGAACTGGCTGGAGAGCAGCGGGGACAATATCACTACCTACTGGGATAAGGACAGCCGCTCCTATATCTCCTTCTCCCAGGACGGTGACTGGGTGGCCTATCTTGACCAGGAGGAGAGAAACGAACGCCTTTGGAGCTGGTGATTCGACGGCCACTTCGCCGGTACAGTGCTTTGGGCAGTCGACCTGACGGAGTTTGTCTCCCAGAACCCAGACGGTACACGCATTGAGCCGCCGAAAGCAATTAACTGCACGCGGAGCTTTGATAGCTTGGATGATCTGGAGTCCGCTACAGGTATTGACGACTACTGCACGAACATATACCTCCTACAGGCCTTATCCGGCAATCTGACGGCAACGCTGGACGCGTATCGGGACAAGCTGGACAACAACTACGATAAGAAGTTCGGGTGGTATAAGGAAGCAATCAGGAAGTCGGCTACGCTCTCCCTGTCGCATTTTTCGAGGGTGAATGCCTCCAACTACTTTGATTGTATTATCGATCAGGACGGGACGAACCATACCGACCTGGGCTGCTTCTCGACTACCGGAGCCTACGGGTCCGTGTACTGGATTGCACGCGACAAGCCCCGGTTCGAAGAGGATCTGTTCGCAGTCACTGTAATTTCAGCGGATTGGCTCACGTATGAGGCCTATTGCGAAGAGGAACACAGCCATAGCACTGGGAGCTACTGGCATGTCGGGTACTATGGAGTTCCTCATTTGAAGGACGACTTCAAAACCAGCAATCCCAAGGACAAGATATCCAAACGGCTCTCAAAAATCACAGACTTCCACTCCAATTTCGGCTTCACTGCCTTCCTCGCCAATGAAACTATGTACATGGGTGACATGAGCGACGCCGTCGATGGCGCATCATTGGCGGTGCTCATGATATCCGCGTCCGTCACCAGTATGTCGCAGGTTGCAGACGCTGGGCAAGACTATGAGGATGAGAAGATCAAAAATATCATTCTTCTCTTCCTCACTGGCGTTCTCTTTCTGATTCCAGGCCTCGAGGAAGGCGCCGCGGCTCTGGAGCTGGCGGAAATAGCCAGCATTCTCAGACTGGTTGGTACTGCTGGTGATGTCGCAATGAGTGCATACGACGTAGTCCAGGCAAAGGACAATGCACCGGCGGCTGTATTCGGTGCCTTACTCGGTGGACTGGGTGCGCTGAACATGGTGAAAGCCCCTGAGAGCTTCGGCATTGCGGCCAAGGCAAGAAGAGGGATGCCCTCTGGGCAAGTCGAAGCATTGGGACCAGAGGTTAAAGGGGGGCTTGCTCAGATCGATAAGCTGGTGAAGGCGTGTTTTTAAAGAGAATACAAGGCGGTGCGTATGTAATTAGGGTTTTCTTTGCATAACTGCGAACTCTGATGGTCTGCCCGGATTTGGTCTACGGTAAAGCCACACCCCGGCCCTCATGCAGCTTCTGGACTGCGGTCTGCGTAGATTTGGGCTTAAATAAGATGGGATAAACATTCGCAACGGTCCTTCAACGACAGCTCCCGTCGTAGCCACCATAGTCGAGTCGAACGCTATGATCGTGATTCTATCATTGCAGTCTTTCGCCATTGGAACCGCACCCCTATCAAGCTGCTAACTATCCCAGCCATCCCAACAACTCCATCTCCAAGGTTTGCGTATCCAAGCACCGAAAGGGGCAGAGCCAAGTCACACAAGTTGGCCAGTAGCTGGGCGTATGTATTATATTGTGCCCTAGAAATGTGAAATGTCAGGACTAGACTAAAGAATCGTTGAACGTTGAACGAACATGCACGTTCTCTTTGCCTCAGCGGCCCCCTCGCCGTCCTTCTTGTGGAGTTTACACAACGAATAGATGTCGGCCACGATGCTAGAGATCAGACCAGCCATCCATGATCGATATGCAAGCTTCTTCAGTTGTTTAGCGGTGGTCAGCTTCCGAACTCCCGCGGCATCAATAGCAATAATGTTGTCGAGGGCGAGATAACCACCATACCCGAGGTGGTGGGCAACCGTAAGATATCGCAGCGGTGCGTCTGTGCTCCTCTTTCTGTAGGCAGCAGAGGCCGCGTTAAACTTTTCGATGAAGGTACCGATTCGTAGGATCTTGCGGGTTATTTCAAACTGCTTCGATATCGCCTGGAAGTCAATAGCATCTTGGCGGTGCTGAACACGGTGAATGTACCAGCAGTAAAAGCGAGCGAAATACTGTACAGAGCGCAGAATCTTGTCACGGCCGGCTATACAGACATCTTAGCGTGATAAGTTCTCTCAAGTATATATGCTGCCAACATACCTGTCGTAGCGAGAAACCGCAGCGAATGCGCCAAAGGAGAGCACCCGGGTGCAACTGCAGTTGTCTTTTTTTCCGGGAGCATTTTGTTACCAGTCTTGTAGCAGTAAGACACTGATATCTGTGAGGGGTTATCTAGGAGGCGCGCAAGATATACTAAAGGCAGAGAGGTGAACGGCGATTCCTCGGTGCCGAGCAAACTCCGGCCACCACTTTCGACTGTTTGTGTTCAACAAATACTGCGACAGGCAGCGGTTGACAGCCAATCGCAAGTCATTGTACATTGTCCTACTAGCCAGACTGCGTAATACTACTGTTTTTACCATTGTCGCTAATTAAATGATTACACTGGCTGAGTGAACCCCACGATATAGAATCAAGCAGTAGAATAATAATTTTCATAAGCAGGAGGGCTGGACTCTTCATCATACGGCAGGGGCACCTCATTGAAGACAAACCCCTGTAGGTCGATATTTGGTGACACGGAATCATATACAGGCAATGCACAGCACACACTGAAGGACTTCCACAAGGGCTTTCGGTCCACCAGCCTGCCAGTGACCTGGTCAATTGTGTCTTCTGCTGTGACGATATCAACCGTCAGCTGGTGACTGACAAGAATGACACTTGTTTCACCATCTCGGTGCATGTCGGGATGTTGCTGTCTAGCATCGAGGTTATACGCAGCCAATGCCACGTCTGCCATGCCTGAACCGATACTAATCGCGAATGGAATGTCTATCATGTCCTCTGTTGCTTGCGTTCTCCAGACTCCCCCAGTTGCACTCCACCTGCCAGTCTGGTTATCTCGACATAGCGGGCGGACATATTGTTCCTGGCACTCGACTGCCTGCGTTGCACTGTCAGGTATTGATAACAGCTTGACAGTCTCGTCCACCTTCCACTTCACCTCCTTGACTACAACATGTCTCATTTCTGTCGCTCTGGGCCCTTCGGTGATGGTGCGTCTGGCATATATTCTGGCATAATAAGAAGACTTGGGTGTCTGATGGTCCGGTGTGACCTCCAGCATAATCTTTATTCGATCGCCGCGGAAGGTTCGGCCGTGCTGAATAGATTGAAGATGACCTGGAATAGTGTACCGTTTAATCTCAATTACCTGCGGTGTCGTAACTGCTGTCCGACCGTGACATTTCGACATCGCGACGAGGCTATACGAGATGCACCCCACCGCCGTCTCCACCGTCGGGGGTAGTCCAGCTGGTATCGGCAGTCCAAATGTATATCGGAATGTCACCAATCCTCGCCGCTGATCACGCTCTATGCTGTCCGGCGTACACCAGAGATCGCACTGCGCCGCCGTTTGTGCTGTAGAGTATGTCTGGTTATCTGTTGGACATGGGCTGCCGGGCGATGATCTCCGCCGTCGCCACGCTTCGCGCAAACCAGTATACCCAGAGACCATTTTGCTGCAGCATCGTGGTTTAGATGCGACCGTCCGCAGTAGACGAACGCTGACTGCTGGATAGTCGCAGGGCTGGATGTCGGGCGAGGCAACGGTGACCGTCACAGATCCTGGCAAGGGCTCGCTGTAGGACTCTTGACGGGCGCCGACAAATATATTGTGGGAGCTGAACGCCCCAAGGTGTACTTTGTGTGTTTCCATAATGTGCTGGAACTGCCATGAACATGGGAATATCATGGGAATATTCTGGACAGGACTCCAGCACATCATCGCGTATATAGTATTTCGCGGACGCCTGCAGCTAACCCTAAGAGGCAGCCAAGACGCGCTCTGTGGGTCGCAAAGTGGACGCAAAGTGGACGCAAAGCTTGGGCGAGTTTATGTCGATTATTAATGGCATGGCATGGCTCTCCAGGCTCTGGCCTGTTTGCTCTTTTGCTGGACAACTCGCCATTTGGCCAGAATCTGGGCCTTTTCCTCGTCCGATGCCGCTGCCAGGTCCGCATCCCCCTGTCGAATGCGCGAGAAGATAATGTAGTCCTGTCGGTTGTTTCCGTATGACTTTTCGATGCTTCTGGAGACGCCATTCAGGGGATACCCGATCAGTCCCCACAGACCTGATTGTGTTAGTGAATTGAGTCTGCTTGTCTGCAGTATACGTACCGGCCTGGGGCTTGAGCAGGACACCACCGACTCCTTTGCCAACTCCCTTGGCCATCTCGCCCATTCCCCCTTGCTTCCATCCTGACTGTGGCTGTGTCACTAGGCCAGTGATTCCGTCATACCAAGTCTGCCAGAATTCCTGTCGCCAAGTCAGAACCAGTTGTCTCCAGTCACCACTGTCTTGGGCAGGTGGATACATACCGTTGCCGCTGCCTTCAGCCCTGATCGAATATCGTGCGCATACGGTTTGTCCTTTACTGTGCGATCATGGTACCACCGAGGAGCATCGTGGAAACCTTGCGACAGGAGCAGAGTCAAGCCCACCGGTATCTCGATGATCCAGTTCACAACCCGTCGTCCAGTGTAGCTGCTGTTGGTGAGTACAGAGGAAAGAGTGCTCCGCTTAGCCATCGTGGGAGCGTCCTCACTCGAGCTAGTTGAGGTTGTGCTCGCAGACTCCTTGGGTAGAAGGCTACTGACACTGTCCCCCTGTTGATCCAGACCCAACAACCCTTGGTCTTCCACGATGGGCGCTCCATTCGTTTGCATTCCAGCCATTCGCTCCTCGCATGTTGGTAGCCCAAAATCATCTGCAAACCGAGAGCGCTTTGTCTGGGAGATCCCCTGCACAGTATGCATTGGGATATTCACAATCCCTGTGACGAAATTCCCCATCGCTCCTGCAACGCCCTGGGCGCTTGCATTGAAGGGTCCTCTGGGATCCGTATTCGTATCGTAGCATTTCGAACGGTAGCTGTTATCGTTAGCTGCACCACACTTGGGGTTTGAAGCGTGAACGGATAACATACAGTTTCACATCATGAGGATCGAGATGGCCTCCTCGAACCAGGACCGACGCTGCCAGAGGACTCAGAAGTATCCTTGTTTTGCGCACGCGCCATACTGCGTTGCGATCAGGACACAGCGAACACCGCATACGATCCAGCTTCAGCTGGCGGTGGAAGCTTGCAACTCCTTGCTCTGCCCCGTCCTCTGCACGTATCCTTTCGCTCAGCTCCTGTGCTTTGGCGATAGTGGCAGGTGCCAGACACTTGTATATTGCATCCGCCAGGCGCTCCGGTGTTAGGTCTCTGAATGGGATGGGCCACGGTCCTGCCTGGTTTGCAGCCACCAGTGCACCCCAGAAGGGCTGGTCACCGAAGAACGGGACAACTGCAGTTGGTCTGCCCATCGCGAGTCCAATTGCAGTAGTTCCAGCACCGCCGTGGTGTATCACGCAAGAAACGCGCTGGAATAGCCAATCATGAGGACAGTTGCCCAGAAAGAAGATGTCTTTATGCTGAAGGCATTCTGCTCCTAAACCACCCCAGCCTTTCGATATTAATGCGCGCTGACCTGTCGCCAGAACTGCATCCAGTATGGTTTGTGTCAGCGCGTCAGGGTCATCCACAACAATTGAGCCGAATCCGATGTATATCGGAGGCGGGCCTGACTCTAGGAATTCCAGAAGCTCTATAGAAGGCTCGTAGTCGTTGTCTGCAGGGAGGAAATTGAACCCAGTAACATCGATATGAGCCTGCCAGTCATCTGGTTTGGGCAGTAATGATGGAGACCTTACAATATTAGCCAGTTTTCCATACCAGCAACGGATTGTAACCAACCACATATAAGTAAAAGGGATGCGCAGACGGTGAACCAAGCTTGGGGCTCGCACTGCGTCCAGCGGCTCGAGACCCAATTCAAACCGACGGAATTCATTCTGTAGGTCGCCCAGTCCTTGCCAAATAACCATCTCTGTGACAGCATAAGAAGCCACCTTGGCCACAGAGGGCTTGGTTGTGAAGCTATGGACGTTCGCCAGCGGATGTGGAAGCGCTTGCGTCGGGGACCAGGGCATTCTATACACTCGGTAAGCCTCTGATATAGACAGTATGGAGAAGGGCAAACCAACGTAAACATCAAGTGCAGCGGTATCCCGAGCTTCTCGGCGCAATGTATATGAGCGAAACTCGGCGGGTTTGCGATGATGGCATCTGCGACGAACGGCGGTGCAGTCAAAGGGGCATCACACAAGAGACTAAGGCCCTCGCCTGCCTCAATGCACGATCGCCAGCATCCTCCAATGATCTTACGGATTTCCTGGCGTCTACGGCCTACCGCCCCGTGGAACAGCGCGTCCATCTTCGGGATCAGCTTTGGGTTATGCACCATGAAGGACATCAGCTCGGCCGGGTCTCCTCCAATATTGAAGAACTCCAGGCCATGTTGCTTGACGAAATCCCGGAAGATCAGGTGCGTCGCCAAACGGACACGATGACCATGCTGCTTCAAAGCCTTTCCAAGGACAATAAAAGGCTGAACATCCCCACGGGATCCAACAACCTGGATGACAATGTTGAGCTTAATGGGGAACTTGAGATTCTCTGGAACAGGAAACGAGCGACGCGTTATATCGGGCTTCTGGCTTGCCAGACACTCCAGAAATCCCGCGACTTCCGGCTCATCCTCTTCAAGGTTTATGTCGAGTCGTCCACTATCTTGTAGAATGTCAGAAGGATTGTGGCATAGTCAGTACTGGCTGGGACAATACCGGTTACGCGAGCCTCAGTCTCACACCCATGGCCAGTAAACCTGGCATGTTCAGGTCTCCTGGCTTTACACCTGGATGTGCAGGCGAGTGGAATCTTCCTGCTGGGGCAGATGAAAGGCTTTTCCGAGGGCATGTTGTGATGATGCCGATGCCTATTGAGCTGCCAGAAAACAGCCTACACTCCTATATCAAAAGCAGCAATAGAAACTCCAAAGTCGCAGAAGGAGTAAGATCCATCTCGAATGAGTAGTTTGTCAGCCATTATATATCACCTACGTCGAGAGTGCCGCGATTAGCAACGGGCTGGTCTAGACACGTCGATGCCCGAACCGTGGAACCTGCTGGCAGAAGGGACATGATCTCGTTGCCACGAATAATACGGGATAAAATCAGCGGCGGTGAATGCATTTCCAGGGTTCTCATTAAGCTTTCTTCAACGGTTGACCACATGGTCGAGAGCTGACCGGTGCCTTCGTGGCTCAACCAAGGGAAACCGCCTTACAAATATCTTGGACGCCGGAGTTGGTATATCTTCTGACAGCCACGTCATAGACAGAGTAATAATAGACGAGAGATATTCTTAAGCTGGCCAGAAAGCGTGGTGTCGGCTGGTAGCGATAAGCGCATACTGTTCAATACTCGCCATGCCGAGAATAAGACTTGAAATCCGAGAGCAATCAATCTGCCGACCGGACGATCGGAACGATGGGGACAATGCTATTAGTATTGCTCTTCTTACGGTCTCCCCCTCGGCGGGCAATCAGCGAATCGCTGGACGTCGCTTAATGCAAGCCACATGCCCGTGCACTGGAATGCTAAAGCCCAAAACACCCCGCAAAGGGCATTAGCCGATACGACGAGAGATGATCCTACTACGTACGTAGTATGACACCTTGAGCAGCGTGTGGGGATTACCCCAGACTTCCCTCCTCTGAAATGGACTCCATGGAGTATATATTAAGGTTACGAGGTGCCTGGCCTGGCTGCGTGTAACATGCCTTTGCTTCCCAGTCAATTGGTGTTTCTTGACCCAAGCAGAATACTGAGCGGGGAAATATGGCCATGGGCTCTCCTGACATCGAGGCCCTCGGGGACACAAAGGCCCTGGGACCAGACACTCGTACGGACTCTCGTGCTGAGGGCGCTATAGAGAGTATCGCGGTCAATCTGACAGAGGAAGATGTATGTCCACTCTGATCATAGTGAAGAGCAACCCGGCTAATCTACTTTATAGGACCGTCGCATCCGCAGAAAGACCGACAAAACAATCCTCGCGCTGCTAACGTGGATCTACTTCCTACAAGTATTCGACAAGGCTGTGTTGGGAACCGGTGCAGTCTTCAACCTCCAAGAAGACGCGCATCTCACGGGGAGCCAGTATTCGCTAATTGGGTCCATCTCGCCTATTGCGCAACTGGCATGGCAGCCATTTTCGGCGTGGCTGATCGTGAAGGTCCCACCGCGCATCTTGATGCCCAGCATGGTTCTGGGTTGGGGAATTGCAGAGGCGTCCATGGCAGCCTGCAACGACTTTACTGGACTCATCACGGCTCGCTTCTTCCTCGGACTCTTCGAAGCAGGTTGCCTGCCGCTATTCACCTACTTGACTGGACTGTGGTATCGTCGTGTCGAGCAACCGATCCGGATCTCCATCTGGAATGGCATGAACGGTATAGCAACAATGGCGGCCTCTGCTGTCTCATACGGCCTGGGACATATTCCCTCTGAGCACCTAAGGCCCTGGCAAACGTGAGAAATTCCATCTTTGATCGATGTGACTGTACTGATTCTCCGACAGGATCTTTCTTTTCGCTGGTCTGCTCACAATTGTAAGCGCACCTCTTGCGTATTGGAAGCTGGACAACGACATCAACACCGCTCGCTTCCTGACGGAGGATGAACGCCTTCAGGGAGTAGAGCGCCTGCGTGCCAACCAGACCGGCGGCACTACCCACGAGTTCAAGTGGTCGCAGGTCTTCGAGGTCGCACTGGAGCCCAAGTCCTGGCTGTGGGTTGCGATGGCAGTGTTGCCCAACATGGGGTCTGCCATGACCAGCATCTTTGGACCCCTTATTATCACTGGCTTTGGGTTCGACAAATTCCAGACCTCCCTGCTCAACATCCCATTCGGCGCCGTGCAGACAGTTGTCATCGTCGCGAGCTGCTGGGCTGCCTCCAAAGTGAAGCTAAAATCGGCGGTGTTGATAGGCTTCACCCTGCCCGTCATCGTGGGCGTTGCAATGCTGTATGGACTGAAGCGCGACGCATCCCAGCGACCTGCATTGCTCGTGGCGTACTACTTGTGTGCCTTTTTATTTGCCGGCAACCCTCTTCTCCTGGCCTGGCTGGTTGGGAATACCGCCGGGGCAACCAAGAAGTCCACAACGCTCGCTCTCTTCCAGGCCGGCGTCTCTGCTGGAGCACTGGCTGGTCCTCTGCTCTTTACCAGCGACCAAGCCCCGGGATATCTGCCGGGTATTCGGGGCGTGCTGGGGCTTTTTATTGCTTTGATCGGAGCGGTGATCATCCAGCTGGCGAACTTGATATTCCTCAACAAAATGCAGAGGAAGAAGAGGATAGCAAATGGAAAGTCTGCAGATATTATCGACCAGTCAATGCGAACCGACCTCGATTCAGGCGCAAAGGGGCAGGAGCAGGAGCACACGGGGGACGAGCCAGCAGCTCAAGACTTGACAGACCGGCAGAACGATCAGTTTGTGTACATTTACTGATAGCACTAGCTAGCACAAGACCTGAATCGCCGTTTATTAGTCGGTAACTATTTGTATTGCAATCTCCCTCTCCACTGTACCGGCAATCTCGCGCTCAGACCACGTATAAACCCTGTAACGTACCCCAAGGTTGCAGAGGACGCGGGGTTACTGCTGATCAGTTAAATCATTGCAGTTACATTATTGCCGATCGGAAATACCTTCAGACAGTCTCCAATTCTGTCCAGCTTGTTCATCACCAGCAGCATGAACCGTGTCCCTCGCCCAGTCCATCCCCGGCGCCTTCAGCACCGTCGCTCGCGCAATGGCTGCTTGACCTGTAAACGCCGGAAGGTGCGATGTAACGAGGAGAAACCGCTGTGCTATCATTGTCGTCGTCTGCATCTGGACTGTCTGTGGAAAGACCCGGATATCGACTCTTCGCGACAGTCGCAGTCTGATGCCGGAGAAAAGACACAGGAACAACCATCCCCTACAGAATTCTTTGACTTTGCGCAATCCATAGGAGCTGGTGCGATAGATGCTGCCCCGTTTCAAGATTCTTTCCTTCCAGTCTTCGGCGACTTTGCATCCGACCTCAACCTGCAGGACGAACTGCTGCTAGGCAACCCATCTCCCTCGCCGTCCATCGACGTCGACCACAGAGAGCCTCTGCAACTACAGATCCCGCCTATACTGGATCCCATCGAGAATGGCCCAAAGGGAACATCCGTGCAAGCCTTGCTGAGCAGGCTAGCGCAATCGTCGTCGATGGTGCGTCATTCGATGACGGTGTTCGCAATTATTCGGGCGTCGCCCAGCAGCAATACAACGGGGGATTACCAGGTACACTATGAAAAGGCAGCAATCCGGCTCTCCCAACGATGCCAGGAGCCAGGTGGAACCAGGATAGACGGTGGTGAAGAACTCCGATACTCGCTGGCCACGATCTTCTTCCTTACATACGCCGATGTTCATTCCCTCCCAAATACCTTCTTGATTAACTTAAACTGACGACTCTATAGCTCTTGACCGGCCGCTTGGATTTGGCCTATTCGAATCTGGCCTGTGCACATCGTGCGATACAGGTGACTGGGATGAACAGCTTGGGCTCTATTGGTCTGAAGCCCTTTCCCCCGGACGAGCCCTCTCTTGCTAACTGCTGCTTATTAGAACAGAGAATCCTGTCGTGGATCCGTTTACTCGATGCACGGGCAGCCGCCGCTGGAGGAGAAGGCCTTCTAGTCAACGACACCATACACTGCCCACCGACCCCGACTTCGACCTCCGCCAGTTCCACGACTGGAATCCCAGATGCCACTCCAGATTGCGGCTCACACGATGTGATCTACGACATGCTCTGCCAGCCAGGGATCGCGTTCTACCAACAAGTACAAACCATCACCGGGCGCATTACTCGAATCGCCCACATCCACCGCAGCCGAGGAAGCGTAGAAGACGAGACGGAGGTCATGGCCATCGCGGCGAACATTCTTCACGACCTGGGGATACTGTATGACCGGCGGCCTGCACTCATGGATTACGCTGTGACTGGGAATCTCAGTGCGCTGGCCGAACCGCTTGCGTCGGGCATTATACGCTCGTTCCAGACGTACGTGGCCAACTTCTACGCCTGCTATATACACCTGCATCGAGTCGCCCATCGTCATTTGGCACGCTCCAAGGTCGTAGACACAGCTCTAGAGAAAATAAAGGAAATTCTGCATCTGATGGTGGCCAAGAGTGAATCTGTACCGGTTAACATGCTGTGGCCGCTATTTCTCTGGGGCAGTGAAGAAGACGATCCAGGCGAGTGCCAGTGGATTCTGACGACAATTCAAGGTCTGCATCATGTAGCCAGTAATTCCAGTATGGCCGCCGGGGCATTGGGCGAGATCCAGAGAAGGCAGCGCGAGTCGGGGGGGAGGGTTGATATCCGGTCTGTATGTCTCGAACTGTTCAACACTACTTTTGCAATTGTCTGAGTTTATTTACTTTGTGAGGTTCATTGTATCTAATTGTATCCACGGCATTGGTATTAATCCAAACAGTCTACACCTTTGAAATCAACTCCTTCTCCACTGCAGCAAAAGGTGCCACCAGCTTGAGAGCACGCGCCTGCTTCTCTGCATCCACGAACCTGGGGAATGGTCGTCGACAGTGTGCGCTCGACTCTGGATATCCATGCATCTTGGTGATGATCCATTTCATGCCGTTGACGTCTGATGTAGAGATTCCCCATTCTGGCTGTCCCAGTCTCTTCTGCAGATCGGCCGCCTCTGCGGTCTTTCCATCATTGTAGAGGTTGTAGATTTCAACCATTACCTGTAGAGGCCCATTAGAAAAGTTCATGCTGACTATTAAGTTGTATACTCACGCGCGGAAATACATTTGCCACACCTGAGATACACCCAATTGCACCCACGGACAGGGCCGGCACAAGCCAGTCGCTCATCCCTGACACTGCGCCGAACTGACTCGGTGGAAACGTCGCAGCCACTCTGGTGACCTTTGCAATCCCTCCGCAGGTCAGCTTGACGCCGCAGATGTTGGGATGCGCACCGAGGGTCTCCAGCATGTCTGAATCCACGTCCAAGCCAGACAGCAGGTTCGGGAAGTTGTAGATCATGACGGAGATGGGAGACCTGTCTGCAACTTCCTGGAAGAACTGGACAATGGCCTGCTTGGTCATGGCCCAGTGGAACGTGGACGGGACGAGGACCAGGGCGAAGTCTGCGCCGTTCTGATGGCCGACCAGCGTTTGCTGGACGATGTCGCGGGTGCTGCCACCCAGACAGCCGATCGTGATGGCGAAGTTATCCTTTCCCTTGGCTTGGGCTATTTCCCTTGTTCTTCGAACCAGTTGGGCCTTTTCGTCCTGACTGAGGGTGCATGACTCGCCGCTGGAACCCGCGATGACAACTAAGTCAATCAGCTTCAGTCTGCTGCCGTCGGTTTGGATGCATATGTGATGAACATACCGCCATGTAAGCCAGAGGTGACGAGATACTCTAAATGGCGTTCCTGCGTGGCCCAGTCGATATCCTGCTGGTCATCGTCGTTGAAGAAGCTCACGGAAGGCCCGTGGATGCCGGGAGGGAAAGCCCGCTTTGTCGCCCCGTTGGAGTGCATCGTGAACAGCTTAAGTCAGGAATAATATAATGTCCATCTGGAAAACCTTTTATGGTTTCATACTCAAGGCGTGAGTGACCATTGACCCTTCGCATCGCATCTCCACCCGATCGCGTCGGCAATCTTCGATGCGATCGCGTTAGCGACGGGTTTACGACGCCCTGGAGAACAGCGAGCTATACCGGTGTTTTCGCAGCCGAGGTCGGGCGACAGCGTTTGCTGGAGTCGATGTCGCATTTCTTCTGTCATGTTTGTTTACCGGGAAGTTCGAGGGACAACTATGGATTCACCAATACTCCTACCATCTCTCGGACATACAGTTATACATACATATATATTGCTAATACACTTGACTTCTCCTTGAAGACCTATCCTATCTATTTTACAGTATACTACTCACTCAGTCTTGGCTAAATCATTGCCCCCTTTCTCCCATTTATTCTCGTCCGTACTTACTTCATCCACCTCTACAGGCTGGCTGTTGACCAGTTCCAGAGCAGGAGGTCGGTAGGTCTTGCGAGCGCCCAGGATCCAGTTCGACCCAGCGATAACGAGGATGACACCAAAAGCAACAACGCAGTAGTTCATATTGACAGGGTGGACGGGGTTCGACGTTGGCCATACGAAGAGCACCGGAGTCAACAAGGCCCAGGCAACGTCGGCCATATTACAGAGATAGCCAACGACATTCGGGAGCTTGAAGCTGCGGTTTTCAGGCAGCATGCGACGGCCCCGTAACAGGTTGATACCAGGTGGAATGGCATAGGTAATGGTAAAGCAGACCACGGCAGCAGAAATAATGGCATTGAAGGCGTTATCGGAGCCAAGGAAGATGAGTCCAAGGACGATAACCCAGCAGAAACACCAGACCAGCCCAGCGACAGGCACGCCGAACTTGGGACTCACCCGTTCAAAGTGGCGACTGAAGGGCATGCCACCATCGCGCGCGAGAGCGTATGCCATGCGTGCAGCGGTGGCTGTGTCGTCGATTGCGCACAGAACAAACGAGAGAAGCGGAAACATCATCAAGCAGATGCTGCCCGCCTTGTTCTGTGTGGCCTGGTAGTATATCTCAAGGAGAGGCTCTGGGGCAGAAATGGCCGCCGGAATGTCGTTCATGACGGCGAGCACTGCAGCGATGTAGCCAAACCCAGTGACGACAGCCATCACGATGGCGTAGATTATGAGTCGAGGTCCTTGCGTCGTGGGGTTCGGCATTTCCTCGATCATATGGATGGTCGAGTCGTAGGCAGTGACCGAGAACGCACTGATAACTGTTAGCTTTAGGTCTTTTCAAGGTGTTCTATACTTGCCCCTGCAATAGGCCCAGCTGCCAGGCCCAACCGTCAGGCCAGCCAGACTGGTTGATAAACCCGCCAAATACAAACTTACCACTCTGAAAGTTCGGCGACGCGCACGCGAGAATCGTCGCTAAGCTCATGATGAAGCCGGCGAGGGTAAAGAACATGTTGTATTTGTTGAGGTGTGCGAGGAAGCGGTTGGCCAGCAGGTTGTAGCTGAACGCAATGACATCGATGGCGATATACAGCAGAAACCGCTGCCACGGCGTTGGCTCAAAGGCAGGATGGACCAGCTGGGCGTAGCTCATGATGATTCCACTGACGAGCAGGCAGTTTGACGCGGCCAGGCAGACCCATGCAGCGAGGTTGATCCAGCCGGTGATGTAGCTGACAGCGCGTCTTGTCGACTTCCAGCTGGCCACAGCAGCCCAGTGATACTGGCCACCAGCAGTGGGATACGCCGACAGGAACTCTGCAAGCGACACACCGCAGCACAGATTGAATATGCCTGCGACCGCGATGCCCCAGACAGCGCTGCTAGGGCCGCCAGAGGGCAGAGAGGCGTTGACGGTGGTTCCAATGGCACACCACGAATTGACGATCGCAAACGCCATCCCCAGCATCGAGAGGCTGGAAAAGGAGTCCCGGTGCAAGTCCGATTTGATTCCCATGCGCTCCAGAGAGGCGTCGGCCTCGTCGGTGGCAGCATGGGCATTCCTGTGCCGTTGTCGGGGTCCCTCTACTTCCATTCTGTACTGCAGAAAGGCTGACTCGCGAGAATGGGAGAATATCCAGCGCAGTCAACCTGGACGGGCGACCAGGCGGTTTAAAGACGCTGATGACGCTGTACATGCGCTTATCAGCCCAAACAGGCAGTCATTTGCAAAGGATCGAGCGAAACGAACAAGCTTGGGGCAGTGGATCCCAGCTGCCTATCAGACGGCAATAAATGATTGAACTGCCTATCAAATGGCACACAATCAGCCTGGCTCCACTGGTCTCGTCCCCGCGTCTCCAAATCGCAGCCCACATTCTCCCCATTCCCCCATATTATCCCAATCTCGTCAAGCCAGCTTATCCCAAGGAATGACTCGCCATGTCCGCTATACCGAAGACGATCACGAGATCGCGCAATGGGTGCGCTGTCTGCAAGTCCAAGAGGGTAAGCAGGAGGAGTCCGACTCTCTGAACGACCGCTAACCCACGCAGCTCAAATGCGACGAAGCCAGACCCAGCTGTTCGCGCTGCGTGAGACTGGGCATCTCCTGTCCAGGATATCAGAAGCCTCTGAAATGGCCCACTCGGTCGCGGGCGCGAAAGGCAAATAGCGGCGTCTATACTAGCCCTCCCTCAGGCATGTCTTCCCAACTCAGCTACACGTTCGATCAGCCACTGTCTGATCCGTCTGATCAATCTGCCTCGTTCTGCGGATCGGACTCTCTGGACCAGCTGGCAGGCGTCTTTGCAAATAATAACCCTGGCGTGGGTCTCTGTGACAGCTTTACACCGTCATTGCCATTCGACGAGCATCCAGAGGTGAACCTGCAACGCCAGCAAACACCCGGAACAATGGCTTCTATGAATCAGGGGTACAGAGATGATGAGCTATGGCTAGCGGAGCTATTTTCTGCAGAATCAGAATCCACTCCTCCAGTGGCTTTGAATCAACCCGTCCCGTTCCCTTGCGAGGTGCCACTTACGCACGCTCTCCAAGACCACTCCTCTATCCTTGTCGAATACTATTTCAAAGAAGTCTGCGGAATGATGTCCTGCTACGACAGTCAACTGAATCCATACCGAACCACCATTTCTGATATCTGGTCGCGCTCGCCGTCACTCTACTTTGTCACGCAGAGCATGGCAGCTGCATGTCTGTCCGAAGTTTCGCCCAAGTTTGCCTCTATCGGCCGCCGACTTCGAGATCAAGCAGAGTCATGCCTGTCGAAAGAGATTCAGGAGCCACAGATACAAACATCCTGCATGTTGGCACTGGTTATGCTTGGGATGAGTCGCTGCTGGCACAATCCTGGCGACGTAGGCCAGTCCGAATTTGAAATGCTTGCCAAAATAGTTCTGTCTTCAAGATCCGGCCAGGATGGCATCGCTTTGGCTGATGAAGAGAAGAGACAGTTCTTCTACAATTCCCTTGTCTACTGGCAGGTTCTGCTGGCGTTTGTCGTGGATCGCGGGTCAAGTATCCAAGACATAAACGCATCGCAACCGAAGCCCATCCAGCCAGACGGCTCCGAATTACACGCACCGCACATTCCGCATCCTCAGACAGGCGTCGGTATTGAGGTTGAGATGCTGGTAGGAAAAGTGGGGAGTCTCGTCAGGCGGGAACGAAAGCGCATTCAGTCTCGCCAGTTTGCGTCCAGAAACGATATCGACCAGGCTCAAAAGGCCATTCTGGAAGCAGAACAGCTACAGGCTCAGCTATGTGCAATCAAACTTCCACTTGAAAGCACAATCGTCAACTCGGGCGACGATATGACACCGGGAGATCACCTGGTGAGGATTGCAGAGGCATACAGATGCACAGGCCTGTTGCAGCTCTACCGGAACTTTCCAGATCTCTTGTTACCGTATGCGTCGCTGTATGATCCAACGCAGGAGCTCACAACACTCAGTTCGACACAAAGCACATGTCTGACCGATTGCAGGCCCATGGAAAGCTCATCGCTGGTTTACCTGGCCCTGCATATCCTCGACCTGGTAGAGAGCGTTCCTGTGTCGTCAACAAGCCGGTCAATCCAGCCATTCCTGCTCGTCAGTATCTGCAGTGAATTGGGGCTTGATCGTGCCGGTTGCTCCATTGCCGGTGCAGATAAACTCCCTTTGGCCAGTCTCGCATCGAGTCCAAGGTTAAAGACGCCAGTGACTGAGATAGATATTCTGCGCGCAAGAAGGTCCATTACCTCGCGTCTTTCGTCCTTTGAGAACATGCTGGCTGCGAAGCCTATACAGCAAATGCTGAAGCTGGTCAAAGAGACCTGGGCTTGGATGGAGAACAGCCACGACGTGTATTGGATGGATGTCATGATGGCCAAGGGCTACGAGGTCCTCATGGGCTGACTTGGCTTTTTTGTTATCGTCTGGCCCACTATTTGGCCGCGTGGTGATATTCCGGGTCCTTGGGCTATTATTTCCTAATTCGGAAATGCAGAGCGAAGGATCGATGCTTCACAACCAACACATTATTATTGTTCCCTGAATAACTTTTGAAAGGCAAATATCCTTTCTCAACTGGTCTATCACAAGCCGGATTGCCCACCATGGTAGAGACCACGACAGGCACTTCCTTCAAGGTTGCCCTGTTGCAAACCAGACCCAAGGTATTTCGCTGCCTCTTATAGTTTACCACTTCACACTTTTAATACACTTATAGCCCCTCGATGCCGATTACAACTTCGCCCACGCCGCTGAGCAAATTCGCGACGCTGCTGCCCAGGGTGCATCGCTGGCTGTCTTGCCCGAGTACCACTTGACAGGTTGGGTACCAGAAGAGCCATCTTTCGCCTTGACTGCAGAAAAGGCCCTGGAATACCGACAAAAATACCAGAATCTAGCTGCAGAACTGCACATCAACATCTGCGCTGGGACTGTTGTTTCTGAAGCACCCAGCCATGGCCCTTCACACAGCAGGCCAACCTTGCTCAATACCTCCGACTTTATCGACAATACCGGTCGCCTTCTCGGCTCCTACACGAAAACTAATCTCTGGATCCCCGAGCGAAAGACACTCACTGCCTCCGTTGAATACACTCGTCGAGTCGGAGAGCTAGGAAGCCCACCCCATCGCGTTATCGATACACCCCTGGGCCCCGTTGGGATCCTAGTCTGCTGGGACCTGGCATTCCCTGAAGCCTTCCGGCAGTTGGTTCTAGCTGGTGCCAAAATTATCATCATGCCCTCGTACTGGGGTTCATTAGACATGTCAAGCGAGGGACTTGCATACAACAAGGACTGCGAGAAGATGTTTGTGCAAAGCACACTGGTAGCTCGGGCCTTTGAAAACACCGCTGCAATCATCTACTGCAATGCTGGCGGTCCTGCAGAGGAGGGCTTCTTCGGCTGCAGTCAAGTCGTGCTGCCTATTGTGGGACCTGTCCCTGGAAGCTTCTCGAACAGCGAGGAGGGAATGCGCATTGTGAAAGTGGACATGCGCACTGTTGATATTGCAGAGCAAAACTATAACATTAGAGAGGACTTGCGCAGGGAGGATTGGCACTATGGGTATTCCAAGCTCTAGCTCCAGTTTCTAGACATTCTACGTGAATAACAATAGAGCATGTAAATCATTCTTCGCAGTATGCAGGACATCGCCCCACGAACAGGAAGCTTATTCCACCTTGGCCTCACCAGATCTACTCCAGCATATTTGCTGATTGGTGCTAATATTGACGTATTCATTGCGACCATAATGACGGTACTTGGTGGCAATGACGATATCCAATGCCTGGCTGCAACGTCACGGAACAATCAAACTCTGGATCGAACGACCAGCCTGCTACTTTGCCAGTTGCACCCAATTCCCCACAGGACCTCCATTGGAACCACAGTTCATCCTCAAGGAGATCCTTCCGGAGGCGATATCTGGGGTTCTTCCTGTGATGTCAGTGGGCCGTCCCTTTGCAGAGGGTTTACTTTTATACACTCTACAACCACCAGATAATTGCGACCCTCGTATCTCTTCATACACATTCTTCAGCCTCACTCTATCGGCCTCAGTGCCTCTTTTCTCACTATGGCGCCTCCGACATATGCAGGGCTCTCAGGGCGCAAGTTGTCCTGGTTCCTGTCCACCATCGCTACCATGGGATTTCTACTCTTCGGATACGATCGTCAGGACTCGCCGCGCTCTTAACGCATACTATAATGCTAACCTGTTCAGAGGGCGTGATGTCGGGGATTATCTCCGACCCTGCCTTTAACAACATGTTCGTCGCAACAAAAGGCGACAACACAATGCAAGCCACTGTCACTGCAGTATACGAAGTTGGTAGGTCTAACAAACTCTGCAATTTCGGTCTCCCTCCGCTAATCGCGTTTGTCTCAGGCTGTCTGTTTGGAGCCATTTTCGCACTAATCTTTGGCGAGATGCTTGGTCGTCGACAGATGGTCATTTGGGGTGCAGTTGTGATGATTGTAGGTGTGATCATCCAAGTCACTGCGATGCCCGGCGAGATCCCCCTGCTCCAGTTCATCTTTGGCAGAGTCATCACCGGCATTGGCAACGGAATGAATACATCCACAATCCCTACATACCAGGCCGAGTGTTCAAAGACCAGCAACCGCGGTCTGTTGATCTGTATTGAGGGTGGTGTTATTGCCATTGGCACTATGATTGCATACTGGATCGACTACGGCGCGCACTTCGGCCCTCAGGACCTGGTATGGCGATTCCCGATTGCGTTCCAGATCGTGTTTGGCATCGGCATCATCTGGGGCATGATATACCTGCCAGACTCGCCTCGCTATCTCATCGCCCACGACAGGGTCGACGAGGGTACAAATGTACTGGCTGCCCTGGCTGGAAAAGAAATCGACGACCAGCACGTCCAACTGGAGAGGCAGTTGGTTATTGATTCCGTCCGAGTGTAAGTATTCCCATGCTCGCTCCATAAGATTTCACAAGCTCACAGAAACAGGTCTGGTGCTGAAAAGGCCAAATTCCGTGACCTGCTCACCGGTGGCCCATCGCAGCATTTCCGGCGCATGATAGTGGGCTCGTCGTCGCAGTTCTTCCAGCAGATCTCTGGTTGCAACGCGGTGATTTACTATCTTCCTGTCCTTCTGGAACAATCAATTGGCCAGTCGCACAACTTTGCCCTCCTGATCGGTGGGATCAACATGATCTGCTATGCAATCTTCGCCACCTTCTCGTGGTTCTTCGTGGAGAAGATCGGTCGGCGTAAACTGTTCCTGGGAGGAAGTTTCGGCCAATGCGCCGCCATGGTGATTGTCTTCGGATGTCTGATCCCGGGGGATGCTGAAAGTGCAAAGGGCGCGGTCTTTGGCCTGTTCCTCTATATGTGCTTCTTCGGTGCCACCTGGCTGCCCCTGCCATGGCTCTATCCAGCTGAGCTCTCCCCTATCAAGACCAGAGCCAAGGCCAATGCTATTTCAACATGCAGCAACTGGCTGTTTAACTTTACAGTGGTCATGATTACGCCTGTTATGATTGCGCGTATCAGCTGGGGAACATATTTATTCTTTGCGGCATGGAATGCCATCTTTATCCCCGTCATCTGGTTCTTCTATCCAGAGACCTCAGGACGAAGCCTTGAAGCCATTGACTTGATCTTCGCCAAGGGCTACGTAGAGAAAATCAGCTACGTCCGTGCTGCCAAAGAGCTGCCTCGTCTTTCCGACGAGGAGCTCGAGGCAAAGGCGGCCGAGTATGGAATCCTCAACAATAACGAGAAGAGGGAGGAGAGAATCGCCGAGCATGACCCCCCGGCATCTGCAGAGTATAGCTCGTACATGCCGACCCAGCTTTAAGGCTGTTTTGTTCTCCATGTGCAGATCTTTTACCAAGTTTCTTTATCCAGTCAGTCCACATGAGTCTCTGATGACGGGCAATAACTAACTCCGTGTCAGCTGTGGTATTCTTGAGACTAGACAGATTATAATTCCACTCAATTCTTGACAAGATCATGGATTCTGGTATACCTCGTACGTAGACTGTTGGGCCATGCATCCAGCTATCGTGTAGAAATATCTGTGTCAAAAGCCGTTACTGCGACTCTAACCTGGAAGTCCCCGGATTCCGGTGCTGGGTATTCCAACTCGCGACGCATCGTGATACTCGCAACTGTAGTGTCGACGAGCTTCATATCAACTGCTTTGACGATAGCCGCTAGTGTAAGGTATAGCTCGCTCTATATAGGCTAGACTGAATTGTAGACTCAGATTAGCATACCCAGTAGACATCACTATGCCGCATCCCAATACATTGTCGAGTCCCCTTGCCGAAGGCCACGAGGAACGGCCCAAGTCCTTGGAAGCGTTGACCCATCGTTCAGAGTTGAATCTGTGCGGATCAGGGAACACATTTGGGTCCATGTGGGCAAAGTACGAAGACTGACTGACGGGTGGTCTAATGACGTTAACTTGGAGGCTTCCTCGTTGGGACCGTCGTCATAACGTACACCAGGGGGGCTAAAATAGTCATTGTAAATCAGCGGTTCAACGGGCGACACTCGAGGAGACCGAGTGAACAAGCCATAGGAAAGGCGGATATGGTATTCGTTCTAGTTGACATCTATACTAGGAGCCTACGCCGGGATACGAACCATGGATTGTACCGAACTGAAGATGTCAGCTGCGAAATGTCAATTCAATACATATAGAAATATTTCAGCAACTGCAGTCTGATCGGATTGATCAGGATCGCCTTAGCCATCGCTATCCCAACCCACAACATGTCCTATAGACCATCACAGCAGACCCTGCACGAACTGGAGCGCATCTTGTCCATACACAGAGCCGTAACCGTTATGCGTCGCAGCGTCATTTCCATTACAGCAGTAAGGGTCTGCAGAATCACAGTAAGACTGGATTTTGTTTGCTGAGGGACAGCTAAATCCAGACGGACGAGCGTCAAACTATTATCTGTTAGTTACCAGGCCATGTTTATACAAGGAGAGACGCACCCCGCCAGCAGTACAAGTGCCGACACTGTAGGGTAAGCCAGCCACGAACAGCGGGTCGCCCATGAAAATAGCTGCTTTGACCATCTCGACAGCAGACGAGGAGATGCGGACTTCTGTATTCGAAATGCCCTGGTTCGGCACACCGCCGCCGCAAAGAGCGGCATCAAAGATCCCGCCACCCTGGGCGGTTCATTAACAGAGTGATATGATAGTCACGTCAGACCAGTAGACTTACCTGCGAGTATCCAACAAGCACTAGTTTGGTGTCTGGACACTGCGTGTTGAACGAATTCACGGCCGACGCTACTGCATCGATACCAGCAGCCACAGACTCGCCGTAGCTGGCGCCACCACAGGAGGCCTGGCCTCCACAGGCAGGGTAATCAATGGCCTCCGAGGTTGCTCCGGAATAAGCGTTCAGGATAGCATTGACGACCGTGGCGGACGAGCCAAAGCCAGGAGACACAGTGGTCTCGCGAGCGCCGAATACATGGACCTCAGGGCAGCTCTGGCGCTTGACTGCCTTTGCCTCTGCGGCGAGAGCTTGACCAAGGAGAAGAAGAGTCGCAGCTTTCCAATACATGTTGTAGTAGCGTGTTCAAATGGTGGACTTGCTTGCGGTCCGAACCGTCAGGGAGAGTCCCAACTTTATAGTGGGTTTATCATTAGGAGTCATGGTCTCGACTTTAGCCGGCAATTGAGCATCGAAACTGTGAAACCAGGTCGGACGAGCGGAAACTCCTTCTGTTCGATGTTGATGGACTGACACTTGGGCGAGACTTGTTTACCAGGCTGAAACGCAGCAAGCTTCTCACGGTCTAACCCCTTTCAAAACGGCCAATCGGATTCAATTAAGGCTGTGGGGTAAATTAAACAGGCTAAATCAGCCAAGTCTCATGTCAGGTCACCAGCGGGCACTCCGTGTCAGATTGACAGCGGCAAGTCAGTTGCAAGACAGCTCGAGATGGATGATCTTCAAGTACCGATGTATGGAGTAAGTACCTGAAGAATGTCTGTTTAAAAATATTCTTCATAGACCGCATTGTTGGCGCTCAGCTGTACTCTGTCGACTGTCCCATTACGAGAGGCAGTAGATATATATAACGTCAGCACCGTTCCATTCACAACCACAATCGACAAGAACCTTCCTCCGACAGCTCCCTTCTGATTTTACTACATAAAATGACATTTTTGAGGTTGTTACTGCAAACAAGCCCTCACCACATTACGCCCGTTGGGCCGTCGCCTTGAAAATCGATTTCTGCCTGAGGTGTCTTTCCCAACAACATTCCATCGCTCGGTGTTGATTGGCTGCTGTTGGTGTCAAGCCGAGGCCCGTCCCGATGGGGATTAGTCTCGCTCCATATGGTTAGCACATGCCAACATAACAGCATAACAGCATAACAGGCAAGGGACAAGACTGCAGGAGACTGGCAGCGGATTATTCATTTTCTCAGTGGCTGCTATTATTCTTGACTGTGATGTGTTATCCTTCAACTCCTATTTGTCGTATTTTGCTCGACAGTTGCCTTCGGACTCGCCGCTCGACTGCTGATTACTTCTGAGCATCAGCCGAGGCATGTCCTGATCTGGGCAAAGGGCCTTGGCCGTAGAATCATTCCATCGCTTCGATTCGACTATTTTTATCCATTTTCATTCGACTCCACCGTCTCGGTTTTCGCCGGTGCATCCAAGCTTTGCATTACTGTCATGGCTTATGCGCCCGACAGCCAACGCCCTGATACTTAAACACGCCCTCCCAGACTTCAGCTCCCCTGGAGTTCCCACGTCCACATCCACACAAAAATGGCTGAAATTCCAGAACCCAGCGGCCTGCCACTGCTTGGCAATATCGGCTCCATCGACCAGGAATTCCCGCTGGGATCGATGGTCGGCCTGGCAGATGAGCTGGGCGAGATCTATCGACTGCGCTTCCCTGGCCGCACGGTCGTCGTCGTCTCAACCCATGCGCTGGTCAACGAAACCTGCGACGAGAAACGGTTTAAGAAATCGGTCAACTCGGCCTTGGTGGTGAGCTCGGTATGATATCATCTCGCGTATACAGAAAGCTAACGGTGGCAGCACGTTCGAGACGGAGTCCATGACGGGCTATTCACCGTATGAAATGCGACGACTCACTTTGCAAGCAGTAAGGACTGACAGCTGCATAGGCAAAAATGGGCGAGGTCAACTGGGAAATTGCCCACCGCGTGCTGATGCCTGCCTTTGGGCCTCTCTCCATCCGCGGCATGTTCGACGAGATGCACGACATCGCCAGCCAGCTGGCCCTGAAGTGGGCCCGATACGGGCCTGACGAGTCTATCATGGTCACCGACGACTTCACTAGGCTGACGCTGGATACCCTGGCCCTGTGCTCGATGGGCTACCGGTTCAACAGCTACTACTCGCCTGTGCTGCACCCCTTCATCGAGGCCATGGGCGACTTCCTGACAGAGGCCGGCGAGAAGTCACGGCGCCTCCCACTGCCAGCAGCTTTCTACCGCGGCCGCGACCAAAAGTTCCAGGACGACATCGCTGTGCTTCGAGATACAGCCCTGCATGTGCTCGAGGCACGCAAGGCCGGCAAGAGCGATCGCAACGATCTGTTGGACGCTATGCTGCGAGGGGTTGACTCGAAGACCGGGTTGAAGATGACCGACGAGAGCATAATGGACAATCTCATCACCTTCCTTATTGCAGGCCATGAAACCACCTCTGGCCTGCTCTCCTTTGTCTTCTACCAACTGCTCACCCACCCGGAAACGTACCGCAAGGCCCAGCAAGAGGTCGACGAGGTGGTCGGACAGGGCGTTATTGAAGTTTCGCACCTGTCAAAACTGCCCTACATCAACAGCGTTCTCCGCGAGACGCTCCGCCTCAATGCGACCATTCCGGTGTTCACTGTTGAAGCCTTTGAGGATACTGTCCTCGCGGGCAAATACCCCGTCAAGGCTGGGGAGACTATCCTCAATTTACTTGCCAAATCGCACCTAGACCCTGAGATCTATGGCGATGATGCGCTCGAGTTCAAACCCGAGCGAATGTCCGATGAACTTTTCAATGCACGCCATAAGCAGTTTCCGAACGCATGGAAGCCTTTTGGTAATGGTATGCGAGCCTGCATTGGCCGCCCGTTTGCATGGCAAGAGGCACTCCTGGTCATGGCCATGCTGCTCCAGAACTTTGATTTCTCGATGGACTCAAGCTACAAGCTGGAGTACAAGCAGACCCTGACCATCAAACCGAAAGATTTATATATGAAGGCAAAATTACGCCATGGTCTGACGCCGACGACTCTGGAGCGTCGACTGGCGGGTCTTGCGACCGCAGCGACGCAGAGCGACGCACCCTCCCAGGCTGACGGACAGTCCGCTACAGGTGTTCCATTGACTATCCTGTATGGCTCAAACAGCGGAACATGCGAAACGCTGGCGCGACGTCTTGCAGCGGACGCTCCTGGTAAGGGTTTCCAGGTCACCCAGTTCGACGGCCTGGACAGCGGCCGTGCTGCCCTTCCCAAGGGCCAGCCTGTCGTCATCGTCACCGCTTCATATGAAGGGCAGCCTCCTGACAATGCAAAGCAATTTGTGTCCTGGCTGGAAGGTCTCGATCAGAATGAAACGCCGCTGAAGGACGTCTCCTTCGCTCTATTCGGCTGCGGTAACAAGGAATGGGCGTCAACATTCCACCGCATTCCCAAACTCGTTGACAGCACCATGGAGAAGCTGGGAGGCAAGCGCCTGGCCGAGATAGGCCTCACCGATGCATCCTCGGATGAGATGTTTTCTACTTTCGAGACCTGGGCTGATAACGCGCTGTGGCCTCAACTTGTCGCGCAGTACGGAGGAGACGCACAGCAGTCGTCATCCAGCCCCGCGGCAAGTGTAGAGGTGACTGTTTCCAACTCAAGAACCCAGGCCCTCCGTCAGGATGTGCGCGAGGCCATGGTTGTCGAGACGAAGCTGCTAACAAGCGAAGCCGAACAAGAGCGGCGCAAGAAGCACCTGGAGATTCGTCTTCCGGAGGGCATGACATATACAGCAGGCGACTATCTCGCAATCCTGCCAATCAACCCTGCAGAGACAGTTCGTCGGGCAATGCGCCATTTCAAGCTGTCCTGGGATGCGCAGATCAAGATCGCGGCCTCAGGGCCAACAACTGCCCTGCCCACTGATGGGCCGGTGGCAGCCAACGACATCTTAGGTACTTATGTCGAGCTGTCGCAGCCTGCTACTCGCAAGGTAAGCCAAATAGCCATGTGCCCTGTATCATATCTAATCACCGAACCTGTAGGACCTGCGAGTGATGGCCGACGCCACAACAGACGCCGACACGCAGACAACACTAAGAACACTCGCCAGCGAGACATATACAGAGGAGATACTCAACAAGGGCGTCTCGGTACTGGATATTCTAGAACAATACCCAGCAATCAATCTACCTTTAGGAGCCTTCCTGCTAATGCTGCCGTCCATGCGAATGCGACAATAGTCAGTCCCTCCTCTCCCCTTCCCTCGTTGGACCACTCTAACCAGACATGAACAGTTCAATCTCTTCATCTCCCTTATGGAACCCCAATCACGCCACAATCAGCATCTCCGTCCTAGACGCGCCCTCGCGGTCGCGCGAAGCCGGGCCCCGTCACTTAGGCGTTGCAACCTCATACCTCGACTCCCTGCACGCAGGCGACATTCTCCAAGTAACAGTCCGCAAATCCGCCGCAGGCTTCAGCATGCCCGATGAACCAGAAAAGACACCCATGATCTGCATCGCAGCCGGAACAGGGATTGCGCCCTTCCGCGGCTTCCTGCAGGAACGCGCCACCCTCGTCAAGAAGGGTCAAAACCTTGCGCCCGCGCTGTTATTCTTTGGCTGCCGCGAACCCGGAAAAGACGATCTGTACCGGGCGCAGTTGGACGAGTGGCAGGAACAGGGCGTTGTTGACGTGCGGTGGGCGTTTAGTCGGGCGACGGATAGCAGCGAGGGCTGTAAACATGTCAACGACCGGATCTGGCATGACCGGAAGGATGTTGTGGAGATGTGGCAGAACGGAGCGAAGGTCTTTGTCTGTGGATCTCGGGGGGTGGCTGACTCTGTCAAGTGCTCTATCCTGGAGATATTCAGGGAGGAGATGGCGAGAAGGGAGAGTGAGGGTGAGGAGAGCGGTGGTATGGGGGTGGACAGTGCTGAGAAATGGATGGAGGCACAGAGGAACGTCCGCTATGTGATGGACGTATTCGATTAAAATATGCATGGTTGTTGATACCACTGATAAAGTTACTTTATAGAGATAATGCACTTCTGTATGGAAAACTGAAGCTATCAGACTATAAACGTCCTCCACGAGTCCCTCAATAATGCAGTACGTGACCAGCTTTAATCCGGTAACTGAAGCAATGTCATTCAAAGCCAACTATGGATTCTGGCTGATAACTTCGACATTGCGAACCTGGAAGGTCGTTGCTAGAACCATGTCAGTACAGATACCAAAGGCAGGAAGGGAACGCACTCTCTGTAGGTCCCGGAGAACCAGAAGATCCCTCAGTCTGGTAATCGATAATACTGCTAGTCGTCAACGAGATACAACGATTGTTTGAATGTGAACATACAGTCGCAGTCCCTGACCAACATAGTCTCTCGCATACTGGGTCGTCACCAGCTCCCCATCCAGGTAAAAGCTCACACTGATATCAGCCCCATTCTCGTCGCGAAGCTCAGCCTTGACAGAATGCCAGTCATCCGGGTTCGGATAGTCGACATCCAGCGCCGTAACCTCGTCAGATGTGTTGAACGTGTTGAAAGAGATCTTGCCAGAGCCCTTCCACTCGGCAATATCAATCTCTGGCGGCCATCCACTCGCAGCATTGAGCCAGAACGCGGGCCAAGTCCCCGTGGCTACAGGAGCGATGAACTCGGCGTTCACGTCATATCCACCTCCAGCCTCGACGGTGAAGGTTGACTTGGCATGAATAGTCCCAGAGAGGTAATGGATAGGATCCTCCTCGCCAGATAGAGGTTCTGCAGTCAGCGTGAGAATCCCATCGCTAACACTGACATGGTCGGAGTCCATGCGGGCGCCTCCATTGTGTGTATCGCCCCAGGGATACAGATTATTCCAGTATGTGTCGAAGTCATTAAACGAGTCAGATGGAATCTCGGTCGTTGCCCGTCGCTGCAGCCTGGGCTTTTCTGGCAATGGGGACCGGCAAAGGACTCCTGTAAAGAGCAAAGCAATAGAGAGCGCGTGAATATGCATGGTGGCATTTACTTTTTGATTTCTGCTTCGAGGGTTCTGTCCTGCTTATTTAGCCTGCGGCCCCTCGGTCTAATATATCGGTTAATATATCTGCGTCTGCGCTAGCTGAAGATCATTTCCACTTGTCTAGAGAAGCGTCTGAAGGTGAAACAGCTGTCACAACGAGAGGCCATGGCGTGGACTTTGGCATCTTTCTAATATTCTGGCTGGCCAGATGAAGAGGGAATCCGAGACCCCCGGGGAATTACCGCATTAGGTTTTGACAGGAGACCTTGCATATCAACACTGCCCCTGTGACTATAATAGTATTATCCATGCTGAAGGGGCCGGTCGGGTACTATCCATATATACTTTGTTGAGCTTTTCTACCATGGTATAGGTTGGTGGAAGATACTCCGGGAGTAAACGCCATGTGCCCAGTCTATGACGCCACCAAGCTGTCTTATAAGCGGGAACTCCCATTCATCATACACAAGATACAGAAGTCCAACCTCGACAGGACAAACACAGAAGGAATAATGGATGATCAGCTCCGCATCCCGGATTCAATGGTGGCGTGCGTGTTCAGGGCCCCTTCCCATCTGTCCTACACGTCCGCACAAACTCCCGGGATTTCGGCGACGAAGTTTCTGATCCGCGTCCACACCTTGTCCATCTCGCCCTACGAACGCCGTTATTACAGTTCAGGTGCAGCACGGGTTGTTTCTGAACCGCGTCCAGGGCTGAGCTTTTGTGGGTCTGTTGTTGCGACCCCGACAAGAGACCACTGGAGCGCGTCCGGACCCAAGTTCAAGGTCGGGGATGAAGTTATCGGGATCATCAGAATCGGACAGCCGGGAGCAGCAGCTGGGTACGTGCTGGCTGACGGCGATGATATCGCATTCAAACCGTCGGATATCGGTATGCTGTGGGCTGCCGCCCTGCCTACGCCTGCGTTGCTGGCTTGGAGTGTGCTCTTGAGACTGAAGAAGCTGGCTAATCAACTACAACATGCACGAGAACCAAAACAGGTGCGAATCGCCATTGGCAGAGATAGCACCTTACGGCATTTCATCGCTGCAATGCTGCAGCCAGATTCCGTCTTGGGCAAGGAGCAGTTTGTTTCCTCGTGGGCCAATGCTGCACAGATTGGCGACGACAAAACGTCAACGGTCATTGTAACAGTGCTTCCACTCAACTGGGATGCCCAGGCAAAGGCCGAGACAGACACCAGCAGGCCTGAGGTGGCTATTGATCTTGTCCCAGCAACGAGCCAAATGTGGATGAAGATATTCCACGAATATGCTACGGATGCTCCTGAATCAGACCTGGGAAAGCCCGACCTACAGGCTATTTTGAATATATTCAGCAGCGCTTTTGGGACTGCCACGTCGTCGCCATCTGACACGTTCGACATCTCAGATCTACCAGACAAGTGGGAAAAGAACGGTGCATCTGACCAAGAGTGGTTGGTGGGGGTAACGGAGAGCGTATAGCCTGAATGCTTCACGAGAGCTGTACAAAACTATAACAAGTACCTAAACTCCCTTTCACGCTCCCGGATCGATCGCTCGCAGATTCGCGCATGAAACAGACCTACAAAATCTGACCTCGTGGAGGACCCTGCAACGTCCAGCACAGAATACGGCCGAACCTGCTCGACAGTTGAGACAACCCCATACCAGTCGACTGTTTTCCTTTCATCTGTAGCGAGCTCAATACCAGACACTGTGGAAAGAGCATCCTTGACCGGTTCCACAGCATTCCCAATAACACCGATTGGTTTGAAATGCCAGAATGTCTCCGATATCCAGGAACGCACAGAATGTTTACGGGCCAGCTCCTCGATATGCACGCCCCCGGGAACGAAAAGCCCGTCAAACTCGGTAGACTGTCGTGTCAGAAACGAGTGGTCTGGTCGTAGGCCCGTCGAATGAATTGGATCTGCCCCGGCGTGGAATACTTTTGCTGGAGTTGGGCTGATGATGTACGTGAAGCATCCAGCTGCTTGAAGTGTTGAGATTCCTGCTTCGAAATCATCCTTGTCATACCCGTTGTCGACAAAGATCGCAATCCTCAAACTCCTACTGTGGTTATTCAAGACTGCTGGGAGAGAGTTTGAATGAGATCTCTGGTGCTCCTTTGCTTCTGCCGCTCCATGTATGCCTTTTAATTCAACTCCTAGGGCTTCGGCAATACTCTGAGCAATGCCCTGGTCAATCCTGACCATATGTTGATCGAGAAAGTGCTCTGGGACTGTTGGGTCATCGCAATATCCGAGGTTGAGGGCTAAATTGTCAGTAATATGCCTCCTTTCTATATCATCAAGCGAGGTAATAAACGTCTTCACTTGATCCAAATTGAATACACTGTCATCAGAAGCTCCCGTCTGGTGTATTTTGTGCTTCGGCCCTTTGCTCTCTCCTGATGTTTGCAGACAACTAGAATCCGGGGGACACGCCCAGAATCTGTTAGGCCAGTAGTTTACACTCCCTCGAGTAATACGAAGCCGCATCCCCCCATCCCGATTGTGGTTCAGGACAGGGCAGCAGGGACGGTTGACTGGGAGTTCAGCGACGTTACTACCCACGCGCCTAGCCTGGGCATCAGCATAGGCAAGGGCCCGATACTGGAGCAGAGGATCAGGCGATATTGTAATGCCAGGCACCAGATTTGTTGGACGGAACGCCGCCTGTTCAACCTGCGAGAACATCTCGTCGACATTATGGTTCAGCTCCAGAACCCCTATAATGCGGAGGGGCACTCTGCCCTCCGGCCAAAGCAGCGTAGGATCAAAGATGTCGAATTCCATATCCCCTGATTCTACCTCTGGAATCGCCTGGATGGCCAGGTTCCACTTGGGATAGCACTTGCTGGCAATAGACTCTCGGAGGTCGCGGCGGTAGTAGTCAGGGTCATGGCCAGCCAACCTGACTGCCTCTTCGGGGTGCAGGAATCTAGTTCCTAGTGTAGGGATCCACTGGAATCGAACATAATGACGTTTGCCCTGCTTGTTAATCATTGTAAACGTATTAACTCCGAACGCTTTCATCATACGGTATGACCGCGGTATGCCGTGGTCGGACATCAACCACAGTGCCATGTGAATAGACTCTGGGTGCAAAGTAACAAAGTCCCAGAAGTTATTATGTCCCAGGTGCCCGTACGATAGTCCTGTATGGGGTTCGGGCTTTATACTATGGACTGTTGTCTTTAGATGTGAAGTTTCAAGTCCCGGCGTTGAACTCACCGAAATCAGAGAAGGCTTCGCCATCTCGAACAGCAGAGACAGGGATATTCTGGCACAACATGTCCCAGTTGCCCTCCGTGGTGTACATCTTGACGGCAAATCCTCGCACATCCCGAGAGGTATCTGAGGATCCTGCTGATCCGGTCAGATTCGAGAAACGAGCGAGGGCCGGCGTAGTGCGGGACCTGTCGCATAAGATGCCAGCCATCGTGAGATCCTCAGCACTCTGGATTAGTCGAAAATTGCCAAATGCGCCCGTCCCACGGGCATAAACTGCTCTTTCTGGTATTCGCTCGCCATTGAAATGTTGAATCTACTGCGCACTTAGTGGACAGATGCCTCGACTTGAACCGAACGACCCACCTTTTCTACAGCATCAAGAGGCACCATTATCTGATTTGAGCTGTCATAGATACTCTGTTCCTTCAGCGGAATAGGGGCACCAGCGTCGGTGGTCATATTGCTCTCTGCGTTGATATCAACCGTGTCTTCCGCCAGATCCAATAGCTTTTGGTTGTCCGAGATGTCTGCAACATCTTCCGGGCCCCGAGCAACAGCTAAATGATTCATAATGTTCGTCAATGTAGAATACTGTCGTGAATAGCATTGCATTAACTAGTGATAATAATCAAATGATTGTTGACTCCATATATGTACGTATATTGCGTGGACCTTTTGCGTGATGTCATGACTACCCTCCGTTGTTATTATCACGCGCTTCGCGGGCGGGGTTACTCGTCGAGTAGAAATAACCATTTGACGAGCACGGAGATCAGGCCCAACTGATTAGCCTGTTAATAAATTGAACAAAACTCAGGGTTAGTTGGGGAAGATTTGGGTTGTTATATGCTGGCTGTCGGCTGCTGCTGGGTGTCACGAGACTGTAGCATATAAGTAGTGGAGGATGGCATATCCCAAACAGATCAACTAGAAGAACGAAATTGTCCGGATGGCCGTCTTTGTACGGAGGTAATATCGCGTTTAGACACCTCGATGACCATCAATCGACTGTATAATATAGTCCGGTTGTTAGTCTTGTAGAACGAGAACCTCCGGCCACTATACTGTAACGTCAATCAACCGAGTCTCCTGTGGCTTACTATTACTCTCCGGCAGACAAGCCTGGTAGGTGCATGATAATGATTCTATGCATGATGCTAATTCTATATCATAAGCCGAAATGTTTACTTTTGGTCTAATAGTGTTTTCAGTGTCTGGTGTTGCTTGAATGTATCCTGCCAGCTAAGACAATATCAGGCAGTATTCGCCTCTTCATCCTTTTTGTCCTCCGGCTCATCTGAATCCCACATCGCCTCTCTCATGAACGGGCTGCGTCGGCGGATAGAAGGTCCCTTGAGAACCAGCACTACGGGCACCGCCGACAGGGCAAGACCGATAAAGCCCAGTAATGTACCGGCCCATCCATAGCCAAGGTTGCTGAACAGCTGTGGTGACGCCAGAGGCAGGAAAGCACCAAAGGAATTCCGTCCCAGAGAGGCAGCAGACAGGGCAGAGGCCGCATACCGTTCATAGGCATCAGTCAGGTAGTTGATCACAGCCATATAAATAGAATAGATCCCGAGACCTGTCACGGTGATACCTATTGCAGGCACAATCCAGTGGACATCGGGCATACTGGCCCACCCATACCAGAAGAGACCAGCGGCGAAGAGCAGACTGCCAGGAATCGAGGTATAGAGACGCGCCTCGGGGATCGGTTTCCCGGGCTTCTCCTTGTTTCGCTTCGACGAGCGAAGGTACAGCCAGTCTTGGAGAGGATTGACTGCAGTCCCAATCACTGCACCAACAGAGATGGCCAGCTGGACGAGACCGGTAGCCATGATGCTCCAGTTATAGTTGGTGGAGAAGGTCTGCACCACACTGGAGAAGAACAAGTACAGGATTCCCCAGGCGAAGCTGATCCACAGGGTGAAGAAAATGACAACAGGCTCCGTCAGCAGCATCTTGGTCGGGCGCTTGAATGAGAGCTGAAGCAGGCGCAGAGTGCTGGGCGAGTTGATCTCTGCTTGCGCGTAGACATGGCGACCGGTTTCCTTGCGGATCTTGTGAGCGCGGTTTTTCAGGATAACATCGGCGCGGGTTTCACGAAGGATCAACCAGAAGATGGGTACAAGACCGGCGTTGTATATGATTTGGATGTAGAAAATCCTGGCAGAATAAATGTCAGACGGGTTCAGCGAGAGAACGGACAGGGGACTCACCAGCGCCATGGGTCAGTCCTGGGAATTTGAACAATGGCCGAGCCGATAAACGGGCCAAGTGCAATTCCTACAACACTGGTGAAGCCAAAGAGTGACATTGGCAGACTGCGAGCCTTTTCGCCGTACCAGACATCACTGATGCTGCCCCCCACGATATTAATCGACACGGACGAGGCACCACCCCCGAAGAACCTGGTAACAAGTATTGTCGCAAAATTCTGCGCAAAGGCAGAACCAAAGAGTGTCGCGATCAGGATGATATATGCCACAAAATACCCTGGCATGCGGCCGGACGACTCGGTAAGGGGGACGAAGATGAGCGGCCAGAAGGCAGCACCCATGTTCCACGAGGTCGTCGCCCAGTAGAGGTTGGGAAAAGGACTGTTCTGGACATGGAACTGCTCTTCCATCCAGTCATTGCCGGAGCCGTATGTTCCAGCTGGGAGACCAGTCAGGATCGAACTATAACAGTTAGTACGCGTAGCAACTCATCTCCGCTGGCGACATACATGAAGCAGACAGTTACCGTCAGTACCCATTTGTAAGTTGGGCTCCAGTTGAACCTGCACTATATTAGCAAGGAAACTCTGTGGTATAACAGAAACATACGGATTGTCAGGATCATCTTTCCCGTTCCAGGTGTGGATTTCGATGTCGGTGCTGTCACGCAGCTCCCCAGAGATGTCCTGATTGAACAGGCCTTTGATTCTAGGGCACTGTTAGCCTCGTCCTGCTACTGGGTGAAGGCCATATACTTGTTGTATAACCGCGTCGTTCGGCTCTGATTCCCTGCCATACCCCCATTGGCGTCCTGAGGCTGTGGGCCGTCCATTGTGTTGTCTTGATCTATTGTAACGCACCGAGAGGAAAACGAAGGAAGGAAAGACAATATCTGACCGAAATTGACGCAAGGAACTTGGCAGAATATGCTTTGGCAAATCGTGGTCGGCATCCCGATGCAGACTCGGAATCTTCGGTTCGGTACGTCATCGTCGCCACTTTTTCAAGATTTTATTATGGACCCTGAGAAGCCTAATACGCCGATCCAGACACTGAATCTATACACCGGTGTGGGCTCTTCTCACTGATGTCATGCTAACATAACGGCTGTTTCTGCCATCGGCGCCTACAGTGGGCTGTTGCGGTGGTGGAGAGCTGCAGTTGTCCGCACCAAGATGATAGACAGTACCTGGCATGTAAGCCAGTCAGCGTCGAAATATTGCTTGTTACAGATAGGCTGCTGGAAATGGATATGAAAAAATACGTAGCTTTCAAAGCAATAAAGTGCACCCAGTTACTCCGTAGTCTTATAGTAGGAGCGAGCAGCCCAATACTGGTAAACGAGTGCTCCAACGACAATCTTACAAAGTATCCTTTTCTCAAAGACATAGCAGGGCCCCGCACTACTTACCTTACCCCGACCGGAAAAAAAGAAGTCATATAGGTCTCTGATCGAGAACCTCTTTAAGTGCATTGTGCCTCGGGACCACAGCAGTACAGGCTGCAGCCAACTATTTAACGCAAAGTACAGCCTCAAGTCAGATAACAAGACAATCGGTATGATATTGGTACGTGATAGAATCGGTTTTAATAAGCCAGAACCAAAATGTTCCCCACTACTTAATTCCCCTTGGGCAAATATCCACCGTTCGACGGACATGGAGCCCCCGGCATGAGTCGCTACGGCAGCTCTACCTTCGCTGGAGGCTGCTCAGCTGCCATCTTCTCCCAATAGACAAAAAGGACTGCTGTATGCTCAAAACAGGTCCAGTTATAGTTTATAGGAATACTATTGTCTTGGCACATGTGTCCTATAAAGGCATATGACTGAGACCAGGGCCTATTTACTCCTGTCGAGGCTCAAAAGAGATCAACAGTCGCGCAGCTGCGTTATGTCCATTCCTCTCTGCAAACTCAATCGCCCGGCGGTATTGGCGCTGCCCATCATCACCCGTGACTGAGGCACCGCCTAGAAGGAGCATCTGGATCATATCAATCCGGCCGTGTTCTGCTGCCCCCTCTAGGGCCGTTCGCCCATTGACCCTTGCCGGAGCAGCATTGATATCGGCGCCTAGCTCGATCAGTCATCGCGCGATGCCCAGGTATCCGCAGATTGATGCGATTTGGAGTGCAGTTGCCCCTCCGTCTCGTGCGGCATTGGAATTTATATTGGCTCCGTGGCCACGATACAGGTTGACGAGCTCCATGTTCCCGAGCTCGACAGCATGTTGTAGGGCTGTGCGTTGGCGTGATCCTGTACCTAAGTAGTTGACGTCGATCTCAGGATACGTGCGCAGCATTTGCTCAACAAGATCAACATGCTGGCCCCTCGCTGCAACTTGCAAGGGCGTAACTACCACCTTATACCCTGGTATGGGCATTTCGTTCTCGTCCTCCGTGTCCCGATGGTGAATCGTGATCTCCTGGTTCGTATCGACACCCCAGCTTAATAAGTACATCGACAATTCGATGTGGCCAAGGATGATTGACAAAGTCAAAGCACGTCCCACGAGAGCCGGGCTCCAGGGGCAGCTGTGCAGAATAGTTTCCAGCATTGCCCGGTTGTTTTTCTGGGATAATATCTCAAGAACCGACTCCGGGGGGTCAAGGTGGATGCCGTCATCTTCAGACAACTCCCATTCATTAGAAAATTGCCGTGGCTTCCCCGTTGGATCCAGACCCGTGGCGAGGAGGAGCTGCAGTAGGTCCGGCCTATCTGATAGGATTGCTTCAGCCGTTGCAGTTGGAGCCATCCCCCGGAACCCCCTGAGTAGGCGCCTCAACAAGTCAGTATCGTTGTAGAAACCACTATATCGCACCGCGGCTGCAAGGTCACAATCGACAACTGTTGTCCCCCGCTCGATGATCGCGTATGCAACGGGAAGACGCTTCGTGCTAATTGCGGCCTGCAGCGGCGTCTTCCGCAATATACAGGCATGACAGTCTGTGACCTCTGCACCAAGGATGTCAAAGTCAACAATGCGATAGAGCAGTCTCTGTGCCAGATTGTCGTCTTCTGCCGACAGTGCAGCTTTCAGGATCTGGGCCCCAGATATATCCAGAATACCTTGGAGCAGCCCGATCTCGTCTAGGTACTCTGCAGTTTCTACATTTCCGATAGAACCAAGCTTTGGACTAATTGCAACAGCTCCCGCAACCTGCAACATTTGTATAAGAGAGATGTCTCCCTTCTCAATGGCCGCCCCAAGTGCTGTTCCAGGGGGGTTTCTGTACACATCGTTGAGGCGCGCTCCCATACTAATGAACAAACTCACAAACTCTGTAGCACCGGCTTTCACAGCAGAAAGAAGAGCCGACGTAGCATGTTCTGTCTCAGACACTGGCCTGTCTATCATTGCGCCGTAGCCCACCAAGAGTTCGAATACACTGACATTCTTGGTATCTCGACTGGCAAGTTCTAACAGGGTCCGCTCCCCGCAGGCATCGGCAATAGAAACATCAACTTCCGCTTGGAGAAGAAAGGTCAGAGTATTAACTTCCCCCCTGGACGCGGCTATGGCAAGCGGTGAAACATAGGGCAGACCGTCATCTATCGCAGGGTTGACGTCCGGACAAGCGTGTAGCAGAGATTCCATGATTTCCAGCTTCTCTGGTCGCACTGCAACTCCAAGTACCGTAGTGAATGCCACGTCCCCTTCAAAATCAATATCATGGAATGCGTTAACATCGGCGCCCCTAGAAAGCAGGAGGTTTACGATCTCAATTTTTCCTGACAACACGGCCTCAACCAACGGGCTGGGTCCCTGCCACCCACTTCGTGCGTTTACATCTACATCCGGGCCTAGAAACTTCTGCAGGAGTATTGGATCCCTAATCATCCTTGCAGCCCTCGGCTTCTTTGCTCTGGAGCGTGGTTGGAAGAGGCACGAAGACGCGTGCTGATAACTATGAGGAACTCTTTACTCATATTTGATGGTCAATCGCCCTTGATACATTAATGCCAGGCACGTGTCTCCACCGTTTCAGCGTCCTGACGGGTTTCCGCCTCGGTTACCCGAAATAGGCAGTCTTCGGTCAATATCATCGGGACTCCGAACCACGGCAAACCACCCGTGGGCATGATCGGCGTGTTGTGGCTGTTAGGATCATGAGATCCTTGACTTCGCTTGTTACATAGTCCAATTATTAGCTTCCTGACACATTGGCCCGCACTTTATCTGACGGTAGAAAATCCGGGGTTGCCCCTTTCAGACCATCGGAGGCAGTGGCCTGACAGACATCTTTAGGGCCGTGTCAACCTTGTCGCTTGGGCCTGCATGGGTACTCGCGCTACATGCGACAGGGACGTGCTGCCGTTGCGAGATTGAGAATACACCTTTGAGTGTGCAGTCAACTCTTCTGTCCTTGATCCAAAACACGGCTCGCTCGGAAATTATACTAAAAGTCAGGTTACAAGAAACAAAGCTGGTAGCTCGACAGAAAAAACAGTCCCACTGCAGTTGGTACTCTATCCACGATTCCGCAGATGGCGCCCCCAACACCACACGACGAATCTGACATCACATAATAATACGTGGCGCAGCAGCGGGATGCCTTTCTGAAGGGCGTTCCTCCCCCAGACTTCCCAGGCGGAGTTGGCGAGTCTCAGTTCGCCGATGGAGCGCATACTGGAGACGTCCGATCCAAGGCTGGCAGAGTAGAATTGGGCTTGAATCCCAGCAAGCCCTCTGCAGAGAATGAGCAGTATAGCGTATCCTGCCGGCTTCTGATCATCTGATATAAAATCGCTCAGTTTAAAAGTGGATAGTGTCAAGCGCTACTGCCCAAAGACCCTTTTAGAATATCTTCGATGAACATATTCGGGAAAACCATGGGTGAAACCAAGGTGGATATAGGTGGCCTGTTGTGTTATAAACAAGAAAATAAACAATACTTCCAGCAACAATAGTGCACTGTTCCACGGGGTTACACACTTTTGCACAGCTATCAAGGGTAGGATCAGGATCTACACATGCATGAAACCATAGACCAGGGTTCGACGGTTAAGAAACCATTACTGCCGGGCATGGTGCCATATGTTTAGGTCAGAATTCCCAGTCAAGGATGGTCAGGATAGACCCCGCCGGCCAAAGTGCAATTTCATTGATGATAACACGCAACATTTAGAGGATCTTTCCCATAAATGCCACGGAGTAGTCAAGATGATCGGCAGTGATCTACTGTTCCGAAACAGTTCAAGATCTGAATACAATTCTGTAGTCCTCGCATCTCGGCACATAGCATCTGTCTGTCTATAAAAAAGGCCATTTCACCCGCCGGTTGCCCAATAATCCACATTCAAGCAGAACTTCCCAGCAAGCACCCAAAGNCTACATGCCTCGGCCCAATCATGAAGCTGACTACGACTGTTATCGGACTGTGCCTTACGCAGCTCAGTAGTTGCCAGATTGCCCCGTCCAAGGGCCATTATGATGTTCCGGGTCTTGGCACCAACAAACAAGCACTCCTTGATACCGGCGGTACGACGCAGGACATGGCCATAGCGATGGTTGAAACGTGAGGACGCTTCTCAAACTGAAATATAAGAGAACAGGACTCTAACTTGCGATAGAGAGGACTTGAATGCAGATTACCCTTTGGGTATAGGAAATTCTATTGTCCCATGCTGTGCATAGCTTCCCAGCTGACTGTCAACCAGGGGACGGCAAAACTGAAGACGCGGCAGCTTTTGGCATTTTCAAGCAAAATTGGTATACCTTGAGGAATGCTTCCCAGGAATTCGCCGGCCAAAGCGCCTCAGACTATCAGAATGGGGCTGCCTTGAAGTGCGCTCCCTAATTTGTCCCCTTCGCAAGTATCCCGGCTCAGCGCTTACGTCGGATACTAACTGCGCAGTGAGAATCTGGCAAAGGACATCAAAGCCCTCCATGATTCGCAGGATTCCCTCGGATTTGACACCTGGGCTGCTGCACAGCGTAACGGTGCTGATGGCATCGAGAATACAAACACTCAGGATATTCAGAGTACGGTGTTCTTCCTTTATAAATGCTGCAACTGTACATGCTGACATAACCATAGACTACAAGGCGACTGTGGAGTGGATCAAAGGCCAGATTGAGAGTGATGTCAAATACCAGACAGACGATACACGTTTTTGGGTTGGCCCAACAGCCTAGACGGGAATCCTGTGTTTGAAATTTAGGTCAAGAATGCTTTTATCTTAGCTATTTGACAGAATCACATTGCTGCAATTTGAAATACTGAAATAGCCTCATATGTCCAAGTGTCGCGACAAATCCAACAAACTTGTATTTGCCTTATTTTTAAAAACATATTGATTTCTCGGTAACTCCGCCCGAAGGTTTCAGGGGTTTACAGATAACACTAAATAAAGAATACACCACCAAGTCGCAGACAGAAAAGAAGTAAAATCTATATAAAATAATGCCTTATTGCGTGCAAGCAATCCCCCAGGCAGGCAGATAGTATATAAGTTACTGAGTATTGAATAGCTTTATAAACTAGCTATATTAGGAAGGCAGAATCTATCTTAGTTCAGTGTTTACTGTAGCATTCTTGGCATGGCGAATACTTTTGTCACCCCACTGTAGTTGTCGTCTGTTGGTCGTTGTATCGGGTATCCTTTGTTTCCTCCACATTCCATGCTCTTGATGTTTCCGGGAGTCCACCCTTGTCAGCATCTGGATTCTGGAGCTTCCTGGCGCCGCCCCTTCATACTCTCTTCTGATTTTTATGTTCTCTTCAGTCCCATTTGTCTGTTGATTAACGCCGTCCGCTGTCATGAAATCTGTTCCCGCTCAAAACTGTCCTTCTCAGGTAGGTCCCTTGCCAGCATCCCGTGGACACTATCCCATAGAAGCATCACGGTCGCGACCGACCCAGGACGCGAGATTCCCAAAGAAAAACACCGAGGCCAGTAGCAGCTACTCCCACGGGTTCTAATTTTACCTCCCTTTCGCTGGGTTAGGACTCTAGCTTAACTTGGTTCAGGTAAGTCCGCTGAGAGACTCCGGCTTTAAGTATCCCGTACTTTCCAGCGACTGTGAATGAGCCCGACGTAGAGTCACATCGGAGGAGAGCATGGACATCCTGCAAAACCAATATCATACAAATAAGCATGGTACTTGGTGCAATCCACGACTCACTAGAAAGTCAAAAGCGGTTCAGAATCAGAAACACTCAATAGGATAATTTTCTATTAGGATGTTCATGGATACCAATCAACATCTCCGCTATTAGAAGCGATCTCCGACGCAGGGTCTGAACATCACTGGGCGTCTGCCAGCAACAGTCGACGAGATCACAGTCGAATGGCTGCAGCGAGTACTCGACCCGGATACGCAGCAGGCAACAGTACGCAGTGTAATCAGTGGAACAGCCACTAAGGTGTTGTTGCAGTTGGAATATGACAAAGAGACGACGCCTGCAGATGGACCCAGGGCAGATGCAAAAATTGGTTGTCGGTGTGAATATCCCTGCCCATGAAGCGCTTCGAACAAAGCACAGAATTGACCTATACCTACTTATTGTCAAAGCACAAGGGATTTCAATACCAAATGAATCATTAGTGCGTCTGATCCGTGTCAAGATGCGGGGAAATTGAGTGAATGGACACGGGAATGCGAGTCAGGACTTGGCTGACCCAGTTAGCTTCAGCATGGCTAGACTCGTAGGAGGCTGTTGAATGGTTTATTCGCTGGCCGGCTAATCTAGCAATGAATAGACCGAGGTTATGAAAATGTCTATAACCCTGGAACCCCTCTCATGCAGCCGTTACTTCCATCCTGTTGGTACATTTACGACCATCGATAGATCGAAATGGGCTCCAACGACCCCCAGAAGACTTTCCACTGCGACGCGCTGATTGTGGGCGCCGGGTTCAGTGGAATATACGACCTCCACAAACTCCGCCAGCTCGGCCTCAAAGTCCAGGTCTTCGAAGCCGGCGGTGATCTGGGAGGAGTATGGTACTGGAACCGCTATCCCGGTGCGCGCGTCGACTCCGAATGGCCATATTACCAACTCAGTCTTCCAGAAGTGTGGAAGGACTTCTACTTCACCGAGCGCTTCCCCAACAGCGAAGAAATCAGAGCCTACTTTGCGCATGCGGACCGGGTTCTCAACCTGAAAAAAGATATCCAATTCAATGCACGAGTCAACTCGGCAACCTGGGATGCAACTACGTGTCGGTGGACAGTCACGACGGAGGCAGGGCATGTAGGCGTGGCCAAGTATCTCTGTCTGTTTACCGGTCTACTCCATCGACAGTACTTGCCCGAGTTTCCGGGTTTGGAAACATACAAGGGAGAGGCATACCACTCTACTGCCTGGCCCGATAATGTCGATGTGACTGGTAAAAAGGTTGCTGTAATCGGAGCTGGTGCAACTGCGGTGCAAGTCGTCCAGGAAGTCGCCAAAAAGGCGAGCCACCTGGCAATGTTTATGCGACGACCCAGTATCTGTTTACCCTTGGGAAATCGAGAGATGTGCGAAGCAGAGCAAGACTCGTTGAGACCCTACTTGAAGATTCTGTTCGACGCTGGCAGGAAATCTTCCTCGGGGCTGCCAACGCCGCCCCCTACCAAGGGCATCTTCGAGTTCTCCGACGCAGAGCGAGATGAATATTACGAGTCCCTATGGAAGTCTGGCGCATTCCACTTCGCCGGCGGCAATTTCCCTGAAATCTACATCGACCGACAGGCAAATCGCATTGCTTATGACTTTTGGGCGAAGAAGACGCGCGCGCGGCTCAGCAACCCTGTCAAGCGAGACCTGATGGCGCCTCTCGAGCCTCCTTTCCCAATTTTAACTCGACGGTCGCCGTTGGAAAGAGACTTCTACGACTGCCTGGACCAGGATCACGTCGAGATCGTGCCACTGTTGCAGACGCCCTTCCAGACGTTCACGGAGACTGGCATACGAACCGCGGACGGTCGCCTTCGCGAGTTTGACTGTGTGATCTTCGCAACTGGCTTTGAAAGCTTCACCGGGTCGTAAGTTCAATCTTCACTATATGGCCGCGGGGATAATTTCTGATACTCACCGACAGGGTGGCAACCATGAACATAAAGAGCAAAGATGGCGTAGATATCAAGGACATCTGGGCACAGGGCATCCGCACATATCTGGGGATGCTCGTCAATGGCTTCCCCAACTGCTTCCTGAGCTATAGCCCACAAGGTATTTCTCCTGCCAGTATAGCAAAGATAGCCCGTGAATAACTAAATAACAGCACCAACTGCACTCTCCAACGGGCCGACAATCCTGGAGTGTCAGATTGATTTCATAGTAGACGCGATCGACAAGATGGAGAAGGAAGGCCTGGCCACAATTGAGCCGACAGCTGAAGCAGAGGAGCAATGGCGCCAAAAGATCGTAGATGCCAGCAGCGCGACCCTTCTTGCGGAGACCGATTCCTGGTGGACGGTGACCAACATCCCTGGGGCGAAGAAGCAGTTCTTGTCGTATATTGGTGGCATTCACCGCTATGAAGCAGAGTGTCGAGATGCTTTGCAAGCATGGAAGGGGTTTCATGTCCAGGGGGCTGTCGAAACGCCTGTCAAACTCTGAGTATCGAAGTTATTACTCTTCTTACCAACTCAACTTATAAATTTAATGTTCATCGGAGTCTTTGCATCAAAAAGTAATGAGCACACTTAGTCCCATTACCAACATACTAAAGCAGTTCTGGCCTGTCCAAATCGAGCTAAGAAGTGCATTCTCTGAACCCGTTCTTGTTGATGGGACTGGGGCTGACGTGGGTCCAGCTATACGCATACGCTCACGCTCGTACAAGGCTGACTGCGCCACAAAGACTCAGCATAAAGCCTAGGCAGTCTCCGTCATTCTCGCCTAGAGAGGATTTTCACATTATTTTCACGCATAATCGCAGATATGGCTACCGCGAAGTACCCAATCCCAACACAGCTGTTCATCCATGACAAGGTGGGCAGGGTGTTGTATCCGACTACGAGCATCTACTGACCTGGCCAGCTCGTGGATAGCCGTTCTCCAGAGCGGCACTCAATATACAATCCCGTGGATGACAGTCTCTTTTGCGATCACGTTCAGTATGCCGCTGCGGAAGACGTCGACGCCGCGGTGGATGCTGCGACGGCTGCCTTCAATGGGCCCTGGAGCACATACACAGCTGCCCAGCGCGGCGAGACCCTGCTAGATTTAGCTGCCTTACTTCTCACGCACAAAGAGGAATTGGCCTGGCTGGATGCGACGCCCAGCGGTAAGCCAATTTCAGCTGCCACCAAGGAGATTGAAATGGGAGCTGGGATCCTAAAATGTGAGTGACGGGAACAACTCAATCATATCTCACAAGACTGATTATGCTCCAGATTACGCCGGCTGGACCGACAAGTATGCCGGTGAATCATTCCCAGCCGATGATGGTTTCCTAAAGATCGTGCGCCATGAGCCTCTCGGTGTTACCGTCAGCATCAACCCATGGAACGGGCCTATTGTCATACTGTGCCTCAAGCTCGGACCTGCTCTGGCCACCGGGAATGTCATGATCATAAAGCCCAGCGAGAAGACACCTTTTGGGGCCATACGTCTGGCTGAACTTGCAACCGCGGCGGGCATTGTGCCCCCAGGAGTCATCCAGACCCTTCCCGGCGCGGGTCCTACGGGCGCCTTCCTCGCGAGTCATATGAAAGTGCGAAAGGTCAGTTTCACCGGTTCTATCGCCACAGGTAGACGCATCCAGCAGGCAGCTGCCAGCAGTAATCTCAAGCGGGTGACACTGGAACTGGGCGGGAAGTCGCCCTCAGCTATCTTTGAAGATTGTAACTTTGATAACGCGATTTGGTGGTCGACCTTTGCTATCACGCACAATTCCGGACAGGCTTGCTATGCTGCGAGTCGCCTTTACGTGCAGGAAAGCATCGCCGACAAGTTCATCGAGGCCTTCACCAAGGCCATGTCGGAAAGGATAAGCCAGATGGGCGAACCCAGTCACCCAGAGACGCAACTCGGCCCGCTCGCAGATAAGGGCCAGCTGAGTCGAGTTTCCTCTTTCTTCGAGCAGGACGCCGGCAAAACCAAAGTTCTTGTTGGTGGTAGGCAACATGGAGATAAAGGGTGCTACTGGGAGCCCACGGTGTTTTTGGACCCGAAGGACAACGCTCAAGTCTATAAGGAAGAGATATTCGGACCCGTGGTATGCATCAAGACGTTCACGGATGAAGCAGACTTCCTACGCATGGCCAACGACTCGGAATTTGGTTTGATGGCAGGTGTCTTCACCCAGGATATAAACCGTGCTATGCGTCTCTCGGCAGCCCTGGATAGCGGCGTAGTGGGCATCAACTGCGTCAGTTACATCAACGTACAAGCTCCTTTTGGTGGTAGCAAGCAATCGGGAATAGGCCGCGAGATGAGCCACTATGCCTTGCGTAGCTTCACGGAGCCCAAGACCGTGCTTGTTAAGTGAGTGCAAGCAGCACCCCGAAGGAACTCTGCTAACATTTCTAGTATGACCTACTAGGCTATACCGGAACCATGCAGTTAGGGTCCAAGGCATGATGTAGGGACTCAGGGTGTACATAATGTTAGGTGTTATAATACCATTCCCATCATATCTTGATTCGTGTGGACTAGCCGCGTGCCAGCCTCAATCGGCGTACATATACACAGACTACGTTAGTATATGCCCGGTGAGACGAGGCCATGGCTGTGACACGCGTTGCACGTCTCGCTGCACAACCTCAGGCTTACGGAGTCGCCAGATGGCTCAGGATACACGGGAACCGAGTAATGCTCACAACAAGATAATGGCTTATCACTGCATTTCAACTCATCAGCGGCCGTGTCACTCGGGTTGCGCTGACGCTCACCGTTGGTTAGGTCCAGAAATGAATATTCATCAGCCATCAGTGCAGGTAGCTTACGGCGATCGAACTGGTGCAGGCCGTAGGATTCTATCGGGACTTGTGCAGAGTTAGGCAGAGTTAACCGGTGTGCATAAGTTGTGCGTATAGTTATGATCCCTCCATACAGTACGCCGTAGTTCAGCTACAGCCAGCTCTGCTTAATCTGGTATTTGGCCCTCTGCATTGAGGTCACAAGAGTTAAGTGTATGCTGCAGGCTTTGTGCGCAATTCCTGTTCATAGCAAGGTGGATGAAGTATACTGCATCCAAGGTGGTGGATATATATCGTGTAGCTTAAGTGTGTTTCCCCAAGTTCGGCTCCCCACCCACTAACCAGAAGTATTCCTGGGTTGAAGTTGAAAGTGGAAATGGATTATTCTAAAACTCTCCGATGTTATTGCAGGTAATGAGATACTTTCGGCTCTTCCGCGTCGTGTCCAGTACTGTCTGACGAGGATGTGCCTGACTGCTCCAGGCTCCACTTACCAAAATATAGATCGTAGTGTCGACCGCTGAACATACTAATGCGTCGGCTGATCTGTCCGCGGGGTATTCTTGAATTTGAGCGCAAGAAACAATGACCGTCGAAAGTTGTTCTGTTCCAAAGGCGGCCGAATCACTCCTGCTTGAGGGCATACTGCATAATCCTCTCCTGTGCCATAACATTCCTACCGACGCTGCTGCCCTTGCAAAGTACATGAAATTCTCTGGCAATGACAAGCCCAGCGTACCTTTTAACTGGAGATTCGCCGAAAGCATTTCCGCGCTCAAAAGTCTGGAGTCTCTGTGGCTAAATGCACTTCTGAAGGCCAAATATGGAACACGAACCTGTGCAGGTCAACGTTAATACGGACGTCCCTACTCGACCACCTCCTGTGTAACGTCTTAACTATCCTTCCCAGAGACCATGCCGCTCTGTTCTTCATGTCTTGCTTCGTGTGGGAAACCTGAAAAACCAAATCTATCCTGGATGCAGCGCGCCTTGTCTGTCTTCCCAATGAACCGGGAAGAAAGCCGCGTGTATCGGGGGGCGGCGACAAACATTTACAAGACCAAGGACGGTCGCTTCTACCATGTCCATGGTGAGACCTTTTGATATTCGTAATATCCCACCATTGACACTGTCAGGGAGTATGAACGCGGTCCCGTCCTTGACGGCTCTGGACCTCCCACTGACGGTGGCGTTACGGCCTGGACTTACTGATGGCTCCGGAGCAGTTGGCAATTCGAACAGGGAGCTTGACAGTCATTGCGAGTATGGACGATACTGACAACAAAGTTAATAGTACTTGGTGAATACTCACGGCTTACGCAGAATTATATAAGGTCGGGGCATCGAGGGGGAAGACTGACATGGATGAATCTGACTGGAACAGGCCGATGCATAATGCATAACTTTATGGACGAGTCATCGCTGAATCAGTGAAGAACAGTAACTACAGTCCGCGTATTTGATTCTATAGAATTATTCAAAGCAGTAAGACTGTATCCGCATCTTCGAATAACTAAGGCCCGTTAGTTTAGATGTATAATTGGTTGTATAGTAAGTGGAATCACAAGTGGCTAAGCTATATTATCCCTAACTACAATAAGGCAGCACTCAGCGATGGCACTAGTAAAGACTAGAATACCCAGGCCCAGGCTAGACGAGCAGACGGGCGTGAGCGGAGAATTAGAGAGCAGAGAAGTTTGTTGCACGTACAACGGACCACGGCCTATACATGCGAAAGTACTCGTGGCATGGCCAGAGGTGCGTTTCAAGCTACCTGCAAATAGACATCCTGCATATTCCTTAAAGAGGCAGGCTCCGTCTACCGTGCATCATTCTGGGTGCGTACGACGCGAATCGACCCTCTATAATCTCTGTGACGGCATACAATAGACCGTAGCGAAGAGATGGCCAAGATCTGTACCTAGACAAGGACTTTCGGAACCCCTTCAGAACACGTAATGCACTCTCCTGGTTGACCAACATGCCTACGCCTTTAACGTAGATGGGTGCGTCTGATATGCCCAGTACCCAAGACCTCCACTCGTACGCTGAGAGAGGTTTATCTAGGCGAAGAGGATGGCAGGGCCTATTACTTATATCCAGTTGCCCAGACCCCTCTCCATTCAGGCTAACATAAGCCCAGATATAAAGGGTCGCAATGAGAAACGCCAGATGATGGATCCCAGCTCCGCTACCTGCGTCGTATAGATCGTTGTACAGTGCGGCCGCATGAAGAAGGCTCTCTCTTGCGAAAGTCGGGTTCTGTTGCATCCATCGCGAGAGACTGGCTGCTGCGATACCCATCTGCTCGAAATTGGCCTGCCACCCAGTCAAAGCGTATAAGCAGCGCAGTGGTGTGCGTCGAATGATGTTGATAGTATGATAGACAAGCTTCATAATCTGGTTTGGCGCGCTCTGATCCACAGTAACAAGCCCCTTGAATCGATCTATTATGGGATCACAGTGCCTATCTGTAGAGGTTCTCAGCGAGACCAGATCATCGGGCCATTCAAAGAATGCTCGACCACGAACATCGAGAATACGTTCAGGAGCAAACCACGGTTGAGAAGAGCCTAAAACACGCCGTTCCTCAACATAGAATGTGAGGAATATAACAAGGTCTCTCAACTGGGACGTATTATCAAATAGTTGGTCAAGGCACAGAGGGTTGACCATCACCGTTCTTAAACTCCATGGCTCTGAAGTATCTGTAGCAAAGAACAGTTACCACTAGTGTTTGTATCAAGGGATTTACGGGTGCACATACCTGTGCTCCTAAAGAATGTTCGATGCCATTCTTGCGGACTAGACCTCCATAATTCGTCATTGCTAGGGAGGGGTATTCGGAAATGGTCCAGATTGAGGCATGGCGGCACATCCCTCAAAACTAAATGGAAGCATTCTATGACTGGTGGTAAAATAANTTGTTGTGCCTGTAAGCTTAATCCGGCTAGACTCACCCCAGGTACAATATACTACTCGCCTTCTGGTCTCAGATAAGACCCATCGGTGCCATGCAATGTAGAGCTCAGAGGAACAGTTGCTTGGCGAATTGTCCTCCAGTATATCGCCACTTAAGGCCATCGACTGAGAAAGCGTTGCTAGCGTATTTTTCTGATACTGTGAGGTACGGATGTCGTCCTGGTGCCCACTGAGTAAAAGACCCACGTCCCGCAGGATGAGACATTGAACGAGGGCTATTTTATCGAGAGACGAGTTTTCTCCCGCCTAGTTATATATTAGAATTAAGGCTCCGGATCAATGATGGGAAGGAGCGGGTCATATCACACGATGGTATTCAACGCCCCCTGCAGAAGGTCCTGCAGACCAAGAACGTAGGCTTCGGAATTTTTCACGTCAGAATACTGACAGCCGACAGATGCAACGGCCAGAACAAGGACGCAAGATATTCTACCATCGTCAAATGCAGACGGATGCAGAAATGGCATCCAAGGGTCATAATACTCATAGTACAGCTGTATCGTGGTGTTCAGAAGAGGAAGACTGACGAAGGAAGTCTCTGCGCAAGAGGCTTTGCATCGAGCACATTGCTGGGTCCTCCAAAATTCCAAAATCTGTCTGTATTTTGTCTCGGGAATGTTTGCCACATGGCCAAAATCTTCAGCTGCAATAACTTCGTCATCCTCTGGACCCCCCTCCGGGAACCGAACGCAGCAGCACTTCTTCGAGACCGACCTTTGCTCCTGCGCGGCAAAGTCACAGGTGGTTGGGGAAGAGCCCATACTGGTCGGCACGGCGAATGGCTGGTCAATGGTAGTTCCAGTGCTCTGCGACATGCCTGATTGCTCATCGCTATCTTCCTGACGTGGACAAGCAACGATGTCAGTTGCAAACTGGCCAACATGAGTGAACAGCGTATTTTGGGTGTCTTGGCTGCCTAGATTCTGTTCGGGGCCACATTCCGGAACATCCAGTGGCCATATATCTGCTTCGCTGGCTGCTTGCATGCTGAATGCAGTGGTAGGCATCTCCAACTGTTGCTGCCCAAGCGTGTCATGGCCGTGGCCGCTCAACGAAGCAGACATAGATGTAGACACTGGAGCCGCAGTTTGCGGTCTCGTCGCACCCTGGGCGACCGGCTGGCAGAGGAGGTTCTTTCGGGCACATCGAAGACATGGCCAGGCTCCATTACAGCGTTGCTTGGCCTGGGCGCAGTTGCGACATGCTGCCTGGGATCTGGGCCGACCGCAGACCCACTGGCGACAATCACCAGCGTTGTCTGGCTCGTGAATTAATCGGTGCCGTATCAGAGTGTCCCTGTGGCCACAGTGTTACAGAAGTCACCTTGCTATTTGAGATGACGGCATCTGGGGGATGCCCTCATCCAGGGTGCGCACCTCCTAGAAAACGTACGGGAACATAGTTCGCATTGAAAAGGTCTCAACCCCAGATGTCTGGATTCATGTCGCCGGAGATGCTCCTTCCGACTGAACTCCTCTGAACAATACTCACACGCCCACGGTTTTGACGCCTCAGTTTCCATCGGAAGCCTTGTTCCCGATGTTGGAGGCATTGGTCGAGGACGTCGGATCACGCACGATCATCGGCGAGTTCGATGTGGGCTTAAAACCAAGACATGGATTAGAAGACGTTGCACTTATCCCTCCTGTCTGATATTCAACCTTTCTTCTTTGCGTACAGAGGACCGAGATGCAGTGGATGCCCGCCAAGTGCTGGTCGAGTGTGTTGTTGCCCCTCTCTTCCGTCTGTACGTTGCCCGCCGAGTCAAAGATTTCTGGCCCCACCGAACGAGTATCGGAGAGTGGCAATCATTCGATAGTTGACCACTTAAGTTCAGCTAGTGATAGTTAACTAATGAGTAAGCGGAAGCTGGTCTTATGTTGGTCAATGTGGGGATGTCCCCGTCGGGCCGACGGGGTTCTTTCAACAGCAGCCAAATCGCACTTTTAATGGATCCAAGTGGAAAGTTTGGGCCGAAGCGGTTGTAAATGCCGGAGTTCAAGGCGATGTAACTCCCTGCCAGCCCTTGACTGTCACGCAGTTTCTATTGTAAGAGGGCTAATCGTTATGGCTAGCCTCTACGACAACATGGAAGACTGGAGGATAGGGAGCCTCCAAATCCTAGGGCCCGGGATCGCTCTTACAGGCACCGTTGCCACCGTCATCCTTGTTGTTCTAATCCGGAGCATCTACTATCATGCTTGGCATTCGCTGTCTCGGTTCCGAGGCCCTTCAGCAGCGGCTATGTCTCGTCATTGGATCTACAGAGTCTCAAAGCGTGGATTTCCCGAAGAAGAACTCGAAAATCTCCACTAAGGATATCGTCAGTTTCTCCGGGATCTACCAGTCACACCACCCAAAGTCATAAACTACCCTGGATCCACTCAATGCTAAACAGAACCGCGAGCGCTGCGGGTTGGTCCCAACGAGCTGCATATCAGCGATGTCTCTCAATACAAGGTCATCTACAGCCAGAGCAAGCCGTTCCCGAAAGATGTACCTTTCTATGAAGGTTTCAAAATACCCCATACTGTCTTCACCGAGGTTGATGCGGGAAAGCATAAAGAGCGCCGACGGCTGCTCAATCCCCTATTCCCCCGTGCCGGGGTCCTCAAGCTTGAGCCCATCATTCACGAGAAGACCGAAGTTTTGATGAAAGGGATTCGTCATTTGCAAGATACCCACAGCATCAATATATATGATGCTTTCAGGTAAGTACCATCGGGGTCACCCTGATCCAACATTTACCAGGAGCGTCTGGCGGATAGAGATGTTATCTAGCTAATAAATCGAGCAGATGCCCTACTACAGAGATAATCATGGGGTTCGCCTTTGCCAGGTCGGCAAATATGCTTGAGGAGAGCCAAACTACGTTCGAATCGTGGTTTCTTACTTCATTCGACGCTGTTGCGCGAAGCTTATGGAAAATGCAGGAGTGGCCTATCGCTCGGAAAGCCTTGGGTGTCCTACCTATGAGTGCAGTAACTCTCATAGATCCCCAGATCGCGAATGTGGTCAAAATGCTGAAGGTTGGCGCCGACTTTCATATACTGTCATCCGTTCAGCCGTGGAGATGCTGTCTTCAACACTATGCAAACAATGGAAGCACAACTTCGCATCCCGTTGTATTTGACAATCTATCCTCCCTGCCGCATGATTTGGAGGTCACCGAGGCACTTGATATCCTGATTGCGGGGGCGGACACGATGGCATCAACGCTCACTGCTGGGCTGCTGAATATACTATCAATTTCAGGGATTCATTCGAAGTTGGTGAATGCTATGCGCGAGGCAGATATGGGCTCTTATAGCCACTCGGGCACTCAGCTTTTGGACTTGGAAAACGTAGCTTTCTTGGTAACTGAGGATATTCTCAACGTCAAATGGTGGCACCGCTGGCTAATGACCAGCCAGTCTGCCTGCGTCAAGGGATCTCTCAGAATTGGCATGCCCGTACCTGGACGCCTTCCAAGGGTCGTTCCGTATGACCTTGCTTAGCCGTTGGTGGTCGACAACCAAGTGATCCCCCGGCGTAAGTACACCCGCACTAAATAGGATGCGCACGTACTGGTGATCTTTTCAAGACTTCTTTTCAAGACTATTCTTTCCAAGTCAGCCTACACAATGCATACCAGTGAGGAGATTTGGGGGCCAGGGGGGGGGGGCTGACGCACGCGTCTTCAACCCTGACCGTTGGCTGCAGCCGGAAGCAAAACATTTGGAGCAGTATCTCTGTACATTCTCCAAAGGCGCTCGCATGTGTATTGGTCAAAAGTTTGTTCTTTGCTCTACCTTTCGAATCATCTTACTAACTTTCGTAGTGTCGCTTATGCTGAAGTTACGATTGTTATGGTGCATCTGTTCAGAAACTTCGATATCCGCCTCCCCTCAGACTTTTGTCCGCCTGAGAGAAAGGATTTCGCTATGAAATACTCGAAGCCTGGTTTGCCTCTACAGTTCTCTAGTCTCGCAGAGAAGTAACATGGAAGCGAAATACAGCTTTATTCTTTTTTTCTTTCGTATTCTAGCATTAGCAGAGGCGCAATGGGTGCGAAATCGCATATAGAGTAAAATCCAGCGGCTATTATTTAAGAGATTATCTACCTGCTCTCTGAGACTTGGTCTAATTCAAAGTTGCTATCCAGCGTCAACATCTAACAGCTCACAAGTTTATTTCTATATATTATGCGACCCGTTGCTTATCCCCTTAATTTAGAGCAACGGATGCTGGAGCACCAACTTCCCCAAGCCACGGCCTTGATCAGCCAAAGCTCGTACTTGGCCCATCGCCTCTTCCCCACTTCCACTGAATACCTCCACCGAAGGGAATTCGAAGTGTGAACCATAGTGCGCAACTGCCCACTGAAACGCCTCCCACGCGCGGTCGTAATCTGCCTTTCGCGCGGGAATCGTGATCGAGTGAGGAGCCCCGCTAAGCTGGATCTCCACGGTTCTGTTTGGAGTCGCAAATGGCATTCTAAATCGAGGGTCCTGTTGCACAACCACAGATACAAGTGTGGCGTCCTTGGAAACACATGCCGCCATTGACTGTGCTGAGCCTAAGCCTGCTTCGCTCCCAACCGTATCAAATCCATGCAAGATAGGGCTCCATCCCTCGTGTTCCAAAGCTGACTGGATATTCATGGCAACGTCGGGGCTCTTGTAGTCAAAGCAGCGTGTAGCACCCAGATGTAATAGGAGTGGATGATTCTTCGGCGATGCCGTCACAAGGATAGGGTATATCCCACTCGCCGCGGCAAGTTGGACAGCACTAAGCCCGACACTGCTGGATGCGCCCCAGATAAGAAACGAACTGGATTTGTCGGCTTTCAGGTTGCCTGCCGGGAGAGGAAATTTGAAGATATTGTAAAGTGCATCACAAGCCGTCATTGTAACAACGCTTAAGCAGGCGACATGATGTGGAGGAAGATTTGGAGGCACCCGAAATAACATCTCCTCAGGACACACCAGTTCCGGCTGATGCGTTCCGTATTTAGCTGCTCGGCCCACACCAGTGGGTGTATACCCTGCGACAATGTCTCCGGGCTGGAATTTGGAGCCCGTCGGGACGTCAAGGACCCTACCGCAGAAATCGTACCCAAGAACGGCCGGATAGATTCCAAGTAGAGTGGCATGCTTCACATCTGCTGGGTTGACTCCAGAATAGATCGTTTCGATCCTGAGTTCTCCATCTTCCGCAGTATAGTTTTGGTTCGATCGACGAACAGTAAATGAGAGATTCTCGTCGCAATACAGCGCCGCCTTCGCGGTGGAGGTCATTGTGGACGTCGGTAGGATGCAGAGTGCTCAATCCTCTGGATCTGGAGGGCGAGCAGATGAACGACTTAATATCGCATAAGGGAGTCTAAAATCTGCCGACTTGAAGCGGCAATCTACGTCAGTGGCCCTAACCTGTGGGTCGTATGCGGCGGCAGAGCTGAGGTTATCTCCGACTGACCGACGGGGCCGGCGGGGTGTCCGTATTTCAGAGCCTGATGAAGTTAGAAGAAAACTATAGGTGACATATGAGTCTATGACTGTATCTAAGAGTGGATAGACCCCACTGGGAGAGTTTAGGGCGATGTCCATCCCGACGCCAGCGGGGGAGGGGCTTCTTCCTTGCATCGGCTGCAAAATATCTTGCCACCCAGCCAGACCACCATGGAGAGTGGACAATGGCCAAATAATGTTACTCCCTCCTTTCGTGGCCCATAAATAGCTGCCTTGAATTTCTGATCTCCAGGTATCCTGCAGAACCAAGTCAAGTCAAGTACTCCACGGAGTGTAGTACAAGACTATGGCCCCTATCAAGCAATTGGTCGCACTGCGTCGCAAGGCAGGTCTGACGAAAGACGAATATTTTGATTATCACTATCAAAGGCACGGTGCAATCAGTACTGCACCGACTGCCGCAGAGACTCCCGGGTAGGCAAGTCTCCTTTTCACCATTTCCCGGCCGCTAACAGGAGCAGGAAATATTGTCAGACACATTTCGTTGACGCAGCGTACCATGAAGACACATCACGTAACGTCCCGAATGCTCACCCACCCTGGGCATTCAGCGATGGCGTTACAGAGCTTTATTTTGACTCTCCGGACCACCTGCAGCGCGTATTTCGATCAGAATGGGTGTCCCAGAAAGTCGGCCCCGATGGCGTCAACTTTTCTGACTTCAGCGCCATGTTCGTGAGAGAGGACGCCGTGCCCCAACCTGTTTCTAGCGCGTCTCGGATGGACCCGAAGGACAAACATACCTTTGTCGCTATGTATTTCGTTGCGCTTCGCGACCCGTACATCCCGTCGGAAACATTAATCTCAACTCTGGTATCATCTTTAACCCGTCATGCATCGATGGAGGTGCAGTCGATGCTGGTGAATGTCCCTGTTGATGCTGGTTTCGATCTGGGTGCTTATTTTGGAGGGGAGCCTCCAGTGCGCTACCAATTCGTGTTCACCATTACGTTGCGCGGAAAAGGATCGATCAAGGCAGTTCGTAAGGCCCAGGCCGACTTCGAGCAGCAGGTCACATCTCTTGATCTGCCGTCTACATGGATTGGCTTTGGAGAGCGAGCCGTGGTGTTGGACCAGATCAACAACATCAAAGTAAACCGTGACCTCCCTATTTCAGCCGTAGTATTATGGCTAATCCTTACCACAAGTTCGATGCGAGTCGGCAACCATTCAAGAATTCCAATTTTGACTAGGCAATCCAGTCTTAGGTCCATATGCGTCGTTCAGTACCTAGCAGATGTATCAAGCGGAAGCCTTAGAAAACGATTCTCCTTTTAACACCTTGTTCTAGTAGCTAATCTGTGTAACCGCGGTGTAAATGGATATTGGCATGCTGTGTTTGGGTAACTAGGACCAATACCGTTAGGTCTTCCCCTAGTGGGCCTTAGTCGACTGTGACCCCGCCGGAATGTGGGGTGGGACCCATAATGTGGGTACTCTGCGGGGTGCTCGGTTTAAGCCTAGTTGCCGCTTCCGCTTACTAAATCAGAAATGACTGTTCACTTGAGACGCCGTATATATTAATGCAGGGAAGGACTGACCAGCGATATAGTCCCTAACCGGATGTATCCCGGGTCCTAGAAGCTGAACCTCCCATCATCACCTCCTCTATCTTTCCAAGTATGTCCGTTCAAGAAAAGCTCAGTCACCGGTTCCCAGACACCGCCTATACACCCTTGGTCCCTCCGGAACAACATTTGGGGTTCAAATATACGGGTTTCCATCCTGAGAAGACGCATAAGCTTCCCAGGGGGCATGTAAAACTTCCCGGTTACCAAGCCTTCCCCGTGGACGTGATATGGGAACAGGATCTGGCAATCCCTATGCGTGATGGAATCAAGCTCTATGCAGACATATTCCGCCCAGACGGCAAGGAGAAAGTGCCCGCAATTATCCCCTGGGGTCCATATGGAAAGGTTGGCACTAGTACACTGGACTATGATAACATGGGCCCATGGCATATCGGGATACCATATCAGAATCTTAGTGGATACGAAACATTTGAGGTACGTCTTGATTCGTACGACTTGAATGCTTATAAACATCTACTTAATCTCTCTGAAGGGGCCAAACCCAGCAGAGTGGTGCTCTAGGGGATATGCTGTCGTTGATGTGGACGCCAGAGGCTGCGGTGATTCAGAAGGTAATCTCATGCTCTGGGGAGAACAAGTGAGTTGCTTGAAAACTGTTAACGCTGTTGTGATATTTGCTGACCAAGAAACAGGAGGCGACAGACATTTACGACTCTATCACCTGGGTTGCTCAACAGCCATGGTGCAATGGCTCAGTTGTCATGATGTACGTGAGCTCTCAGGCGTTTTCAGTAGATCCATTGGGCTAACATTCAGCAGGGGAAACTCTTGGCTTGCTATCTCACAGCTCANTTTTGCCTCCCGCTTCAACCACCCGAATCTCAAAGCAATTGCCCCTTGGGAGGGACTCACTGACCCTTATGGACAGCAGACCTGCCGAGGAGGCATTCCCAAGCCGGCTTTTGCCGACTTGATCATCAAGGGACTTGCAGGTATGGCGTTTCCCACATCCCGATCCAGTATATGACTGATATATTGACACTATTGACGGTTTTTAAGGCCGAGGAAAAGCCGAAAATCTGGGTGTTATGGTCAAATCACGGCCTCTGTTTGATGAATACTGGGAAGAAAAAAAGATCAAACCGGAGAACATCCGTGACGTTCCGATGTACCTTACGGCATCATACTCCACTGGTCTACATTGTGAAGGCTCCTTCCATGCGTTTGAAGTGGCAGAAACGCCCCGGAAGTGGATTCGTGTACATGCGTCACAGGAGTGGCATGACCTTTACCAACCAAATGCAACGGACGACCTACAACGTTTCTTCGACTTCTACGCGAAGGGCATACAGAATGGATGGGAGAATGATACACCTCGAGTCCGACTCAGTCTCCTTGGATACGACGGCAGCTATGCCAGAACTGTCGTAGAGCGTCCTGAGCTACAGTGGCCACCCGCTCGTCAACACACGAGGCGCTATTACTTGGACGCGGCCAGCCAGTCACTTGTTACGACGAAACCGGACACTCCTTCCTCGGTAGCTCACGAAGGCCATTCTCTGACTGATTCCTCGGTATGTATAAATACTGGAAGATCCTCCCCTAGATAACTGCTAATCACATCTGGGTTTCCAGGACTTTGCCCTGCACTTTGATAGGTATACTGAAATCTGCGGTCGACCATTCGTGAAGGTATACATCTCTTGCGACGCCACAGATGATTTTGATGTGGTGGTGCAGATCCGCAAGGTCTCATCCTCCGGAGACCTCCTGGAATCATTAAATTGGACACCGATGCCAAAACCTTGCCCAGAGGTGCCAAATGTCAATGTCGCCAAACATCTCGGGCAACAGGGAATGCTTCGCGCATCTCATCATGTCAGCTTGCAGTCGCGCCAATCTGACGATGAAGTCCCACAGTATGACCACAAGACCCGCCAGCCCGTTCCACCAGGTCATATTATTCCTCTGCTTATCCCCATATGGCCGGTTGGAATGGTCTTTGAAGCAGGGGAAGGTATAGTGCTCAGAGTCTCCGGCCACGATATGGCGTACCCCGAGACTGAAGCTCTACGGCCGGTATCTCCTATCGACGAGAACCGAGGCGCACACACAGTGCATACTGGTGGGGAACATGGCAGCTACCTCCTGATTCCAGTAATTACGGACTAAGCGATGTCTTTCTGTTATAGACTTTAGCTGTTAGTGTTGCCTCCGTAGGACGTTATCAACTACGGCTTATAGTCACTGCCAGGTACTTAAGGTGTAGATAGGACATTTGTAGAAGTCTTGTTGGTTGGTTGTCTAATGTGTAGTTCTAGGGTAGGGGTGAAGATATCTACGTGGTGTAGGCAGCGGACTATTGTAGATCTGGCCCGCTAGCCCCAAGCCCCCCGTTCTTGATCCATTCAATTCGCCGAGACTAATCATGATATCTTACATAGTAAAAAATTGTCTATTACTAAACCGTTGTTCGCGGTGCAGAAAAAATAATACTACTGGCCGTTTCCATTGCATATCTTGTATCACTATGATAAAAGGGTATTGCCAATTGTGGTGAATATATATTCCAGACTGACGCGACAGAGCACATGGGGCAATCCACCACCACCTCAACCACCACTACACGAAGAAGACAAGCGCAAAACTTCCAGCCAGCCCTACGACGGCGAATTACGGGCATACCCCACCTGGAACCCAGCTAGAATTGTCTGGACTACGCCAAGAACGATCGTGACGCCACCGATAGCGATAACCGCCCAGAACGTGTACCAGCGCAGCGCATCGCGGCGGTCCTTCCAAAGCATCTTCGCCCTGCTCGGGTTCTGGCAGAGTATATACTGCTGCAGATCTTGCAAGCGGTCGGCGAAGTACGGCATATCGTGGAATGCATCGTATGTTTGGCGAGCCGGGTACAGTGCATCGAGTGGGGAAGGGGAACGGCAGAGATTATCGAGGTGTGCGTCAGAGACGGGGTCAGGCCCTGAGTCCGAGAGCGCCAGGGAGGAGGGAAAGAGTGCCTCGCGGGCACGCTGGCGCTCGGACTTCTCGTAGATGGCGCGGGCTCGTTTGGAGTTAGCGAAAAGCAGACGGTAGGTCATGCACAGCTGGCGGGAGAAGGACGCCATGTTGAAGGCGGGAGAGGCTGCGGAGTATGGGCCATTCCAGTAGTATCCATCAAGTACCCTGGGCTGCATCAGTCTGGAGCCGCCGTGAAGGGAGTAAAAGGAAATGAATGAATACCTGTCCATCAAGGTGGCACCCTCAGAAACCGGCTGGGCAGACATGTGCAGCTGGCAGAAGGAGGGAAGGCAAAAGACGCTCAGGACCTGTGTGGAATGATCGAATTTCAGATGGTCGCTTATCTGAGTGGTCCAGCCGAGTGTGATGTCTCCGATATCTATCAGCGTTTGGGCGTTCAGGTTGGACACCTGCAGCTCTACCAGTCTCGAGCTGTCGGACGGCAAGCTGGGCATCAGGGCATCAAGCCGGCGCAGGAAGTCTGCAATTGGCCTTTCTGCCTCCATAAGAGGCATTTCACTGAGTGGAACTGGATAAAGCATGGTCATACAGCCCAGGAGGGACGACACGAGGCTGAGGCTGGCATCGGTGACTCTCTCCTCGCCATCGGCGGCGTCATCGCCAGTGTTGCCCAACGACGGCACAATTAAACCATCAGTCACCAGGCTCTTCACAAGGTCCATGAAAGTAGTGTTTTTGCCCGACTGGATGTTGTGTGAAATTGCCTTCATAGCGTCAAACAATACGGCATGAAGCCCATTGTCACTCGCCGCTGGCAGGGCAGCAGAGATGGCATTGGGCAACTGGCCGAAGCAACTCGCGAGCCAGGACACCTGTATTGAGGCTGCTGGCATACATTCTGGCAGGATATGGACTCCCAGAATAGCTTCGAGCAATTCTTGGAGTTCCTGGGGCGACCTGGGATGCTGCCCATCGGCGCTGCCCAGACGAGACCGCTGTTCATGCCAGTGGGCTTCCAGCCACCTCAAACCCCGTTTGGGCGTGACCAGTGGAATAGAGATGGACCTCATTCTGCACGCTTCGCTGAAGACATTGCAGGGGGTTCTCCTGGGGCGGCGCACTGTTTCTGTCCTCCCAGCTTCGCTCGTGCAGCCTCAAGAGCACAGACCAATAGACATCCTGCGTGACTGTGCCCCCTGTCACTTTCGCAGTCAACCAATCATGGGCCATTTCACTGCCTGACGGGCCTCGGTGTCGCGGAATGATGGCTTCTCACCATTTTTAGACGTGCAGTACCGCCTGTCAGCCCTCCCCCAGCCTCCCGCTTTCCTCCCTCTCTGCCCCGCGCTGTCTTGAACCAGGGGAACAACAAGATGCGATCCTGGAGGACCATGAGAATCGCTGCTGCATACTCGCTCTCGATTATTCCGTTCGCTGGCTACCTTTTCTTCCGCTCACGACCCTTCTCGCCCGCACGCCCCATGGCCAGCTGGGCGTCCGTCAACCCGTTGACCGCAACAGCATCGGAGCTGCAGGCTGGTTTGGCAGCGGGGAAATACAACAGCTCACAGCTTGTGGACCTGTATCTTGAGCAGATCGCGCGCCACAATGACTATCTGCGCGCAGTAATCGAGACGACGCCGGTCGCGGTGCTCCATCGACAAGCAAGCCAGCTGGACCAGGAGCGGGCGCTGGGGCAGACCCGTGGCCCACTACATGGGATCCCAATTCTGCTCAAGGTATCGCTGCAATATGTGTATTACACTGAGGCATCTAACTAATCGGCCTAGGATAATATCGCCACGCATCCGGACCTGGGGCTAGGAACTACCGCGGGGAGCTTTGCGCTGCTCGGCTCGCGGCCCCGGCGTAATTCGGATATCGTTGACAAGGCCAGTTACCGGCGGGGCCATCTGATCGGGGATACCATGTTGCTAATGCGGATGAACAGCTTGTCAGGGCGGGCGTGATTATCCTTGGGAAGGCAAACCTATCGGTTGGTCTCCACGATAACTTCCTCATATAGGGCTGACTGTATCGGGCTGACGATTCGAGCAGGAGTTTGCATATTACAGGTACCTCATCCCGCGCACTTGAGCGTGCACACGCATTGAATTACTCGCAGGTCCGAGGGAATTCCATCTGCTTGGTCGGCAAGAGGCGGACAGGGTCAGTCTGCGTACGTCCGAGGCGGATTCCGCGACGACGACTCGGTCGGAGGGCACAGCGTAATGTCTCTTCCCATGCTGACTTCAACGCTCGCTGACCAGTTCGCTCTTGGCAGAATCCAGGCGGTTCGTCCTCTGGCTCGGCAGTCAGCGTATCTGCTGGTTTCGCTCCCCTTTCAGTCGGCACGGAAACCATCGGATCCCTGATAATCCCCGCAGATCGAGCAGCGGTCTACACTATCAAACCAACGATTGGCATCGTCTCCCAGGATGGCCTAATTCCCGTATTGCCCCTCTGCGATGCAGCTGGCCCAATGGCAAAGACTGCCTCTGATTTGGCGCTGCTGCTGGACGTTCTTGTCGAGCCATCTACAACTAGGATACCTCAAGGTGGATATATTGCCTCGGCAACAGGCTCCTGGGGCAATATCAGGATTGGCGTTCTCAGTCCTGGTGACTGGTATCTGAAGGACCCGCCTTTGAAGTATGTCAAGGAGGCAGAGGAACAAATGGTATACAGGACCCATTCGGGATACGTTCGAGGCTTACTCACAGCTCACGTGTAGACTGCCGATATTGAAGCCGCATACAAAAGGTTGGGATCTATTGTATCCCGATTGAGCCGTGTCTCCCTGATCTCGAAGACTGAAGCCAATGCGGGTGGGGAGAAGGATCTGAACAAGCTGTTTGGTAAGGGTCTTTCATTCATAGTTGATATAGGCTAAGTTGGAATAGATCGTGATTTTGCTCGGGCCTTGGAGGTCTACCTTGCAAGCATCGATGACTCCAAGGTGCATACTCTCCTGGATCTGGTTGAGTTCAATCTGGTGCACTCAGACCTGGAGCTTCCACCGAGTACGCGCAACCATACCCATCAACGTCTCCCAGCACTAACCACCTGTCAAAGGATACGATAACCAGAACGGGCTACTGAGGGCGTTGAACTCTACCCTGGGAGACCAGGAGTACGACGAAATTCTGGCATTTGCACGGGAAGCTGGCCGAGAGCTGGGCATTGACAAGACGCTCCATGACAATGAAGTTGACGTTATTATTGGGCCTGGGGGAAGTACGATGAGCTATATTGCCGCTGCAGCAGGTATGTACGCCCAGGTAAAGGGTACTGCGAGAATCTGACGACTAAAGGGTATCCGATTGCGTCACTGCCACTGTCGTATCTGGACTACAACGGCCGACCATTTGGTCTGGCGGTCATAGCGCCTGCACACCAGGATGCACTGTTGGTGCAGGTGATGAGTGCGTGGGAGGCTACTTTCCCCCCTCGCAAGGCTCCCCCGATGCTTTCCCTGCCGTCCATGATCTGATATATCCCCGGGAGTGGGAGTGGTGGAACCACGGCTGCTCTCCTTGTATCTAAAATGATAAATTGCAATCTACCCTCTACTTAGGCGCCAGATATTCTGAGTACCAGAAAGAAAACCAAACTACAAAAAGAATCTAGAATCGCCATGTCTCCAGCCAGCCTTCTCTTTCCAAACTCCCCAGTGACGTTAGCCGATTTCTCTTATATCCAGAAATCCCATTTGTACGATGTGGAAAAGCCATACTACTATTCAGGCCCTCTGCCTGAAGATCAGGAGCATCTGCGCACGAACATTGGGTTCACGACCCATACGGATATCCCGACATACGATATACGCGGCCGCGAAGGCATGACCAACCTCGACACGCACGGGTTCGAGTTCCGTGTGGTCCCAACAGCCACGAATATTTATGAGCCTGTGGTTCGGGAGGACGAGATTGCCGGAGCGTACATGGAGGAGGTTGCAGCGTGGCTGAAGGACAAAACGGCCGCCGAGCTTGTGCTATGCTATAATTGTCGAGTGCGTTATGCCAATCATACAGCTGTCCGCTCTCTGACCTTGCTTGTACAACTGTTCAGTTTCGTGAGGGTGGTGCTCGACAAGATTCAGCTGCCGGGGTCCCCGGGACGAGAAGCAACCCAGATATGCCTGCAAACACGCCGCACGTTGGTAGGCGGATCCTTCACACAAGGCCAAACCGTGCAGGGGGCGAGAACTGAAACTCACTGCGACCAAGACCAGACCCTAGAGGGAGGGTTCCGCAGAGCAAAGCGCCACATGACCGCTGCAGAGGCCGAGAAGTACCTCGATGGGAACTGGCGGATCCGGATTGTAAAGCAAGTGCTATCGCCCTGCTGCTGAATTGATATTTCTCGCCTTGCTGACGTAGCCTCTCCTACTTGCTAGTGTCTGGAGGCCACTATCGCACGTCCAGAACGACCCTCTGGCGCTCTGTGATCCGGCGACTGTCCACCCTACCGACCTCATTGCCGTCGACCGCGTCTCCCCAGAATATGTAGGCGAGGTTTACTATCTCAACAACCACCCGGACCAGCAGTGGTACTGGCTTAGTGACCAGTCGCCGGACGAGGCTTGCCTGTTTTTGAGTTTCGACTCGGCCCCCACGGGCCGCGCAGCATGTAAGACCATCCATACCTATATTGACTAGCGAAGGAGGGACTCTGGGCTTGGAATTCGAAACTGATGAATAGGCAGTTTGTCCACATGCGTCCTTTCACTTGGCGGGGCGGGAGGGGAGTGAGGCACGAAGGAGCGTAGAGGTCCGTGCCATTGTTGTGGGATGAAGCCAGCCTTGTTGTTCTGCATGTAACGCAAATTCCCCTTATTGCGTGTATGATATTACCCGTACGACAGCTAAATACTAGCGTGAGGCTAAAGTATTGTATTGTACTGAAGTGTTTGTTCAATCGCCGCTCTCTGGCCCTCCGGTAGTAAGACGTTGTACCTGATGCCGACGCACCACAATCACCACCACCACCCTGATTCTCCCGGACAAGATGGCCCAAACGGCCGACCCCGTGTAAGTGCACTTCGGATTCCGTCTGGTGCCCAAAGACCGCTTCTCTTAACTTTCCTTCCTAGTTTCTGCCAGTCTCTCTGGAAAGCCGGCTGTGCGAACCTCGAAAAGACTCTCGACCGCCAGGACACAGCGCTGTGCGGACGATGCCCAGACTACGAGACGGCCCGGACAAACCTGAAAAGCCTAGAGCAGGATGAAGAGCGGCGGGTCACACTGCTCCTAAGGCGCATGGAGCCGGCTCTGAATAACCTGCGGAATTTCACCTTGGTGTTGAGTCGCGGGGTGTCAACGGCTGCTATCAATACAAACATTCTCTGGGGCCTATTGGATTTGTTTACGGAGGTGCGAGACCTTGATCCTATATTCCGATATGGAGAGGTGTACTAACTCGGTGACTCTCATGGGTGGGCAAGTAGATTACGGTCAAGTCGGATTATGCGTTTCCGCGCGTCGTGGACATGATTGAAGAGATGTCGTTTGTGTTGGACCTGTTCCGAATCTACGAGACGACTATTCGACTGGAACCGGGTCAGGAAATATCGGCTTTGAACACGATGCTTGAATTTCTCTCCTTTATCACCTCCGCGGTGCAGTTTTTCAGGTATCATGCCAGCAGGACGAGAAAGTTCGGTAAGGAGTCCAGTCCCTGGTGAAAGACTGGCCTATTAATACGCAGAAATCCAGACGAAGAGATTGGCAGGGTATGGCCCGACCTGGATGCAGCTTATCAAAAAACAATCAAGAAGATGCGACTCAAAGTCAGCCGACTGAAGGAGATCTCGTCCGCCCTCCAGGAGCAGACACAGCAGCTCACCACTTCTTCTTTCAACCAGGCAGTCTTGCTGCAAAGTCTAGGTCAGCTAGAGATACAGCCTGGACGGGATGATACATCTATCGCAGAAACTGCAGTAAACATGACGCCCCTCGTCAACAATATCCCTTACCCGCGCAATGCCAACTTCTTCGGCCGTGAGGTCGAGCTGGATCTCATCCGTGCAGAATTAGATCACGACACTGAGCATCCCCAGTTCCGGTCATATGCAATATGGGGAATGGGGGGAATTGGGAAAACGCAGCTGGCATTGAGTTACGCGCACGAGAGAGCTGAGAAGGGCATCCCCGTCGTCATCTGGATTAACAGCGAAACACGCATTGATATATACCAAAGCTACACGGACGTGGCAGAACGACTGGATCTTCAAGATACAAAGCGGGATGCAAGCGGCAATCAAAACCAATTTGCGGTCACCAAATGGCTCCAGAAGACAAGCACGTCGTTTCACATCTCTTAACATATACAATGTCCGATATACTAACGTGTATTTAGGCTCAGAGTGGCTCCTCGTATTCGACAACGTCGAAGACGTAAACCTCATTCGGCAATGTTGGCCTGCATCCTCACGCGGCTCCGTCTTGATAACCTCTCGCAGCGAGATTGTAGCCATGGACCCCGCGGCTGGCGGGCTGGAAGTGCCCATATTCAGCACGGCCGAGGCAGAAGGCTTTCTTTACTCGTTGCTCAAGCGTGGTAGCTACTCAGATTCAGAGCGAAACTCTTGCACCAAGCTAGCAGGGCGGCTGGACGGTTTGCCGCTGGCCTTGATGCTGATGGCAATGCAGATCCGAACAAAAAAAACAAAGATCGAACGATTCCTGAAGGACTATGAGACGGACTATGAACGATACCACCGGACCCCCTCGCGTGGCGTGCCGAACATATACTACCCGCATTCCCTGGAGACGGCCTACCTGACCTCGTTCAAAGCAGCAAGTGAGTCAGCGCAGGCTATTCTGGGTGTTATATGTCTCCTCGCACCGGACCGCATTCCAGAGGAGCTGTTTCAGCCGGCTGATTCTTCCTGGCTGACATCTGATCTGGCTTTTTGCGCCTGCAATTCCGAGTAAGTTAGCTAAGCCCAGCATTCGCAACATTGCCGTACGGCCAATTCTCACCCTCACTGCAGTTTCGACGACGCTCTCGAGCAGCTGCTTAGTTCCTCACTCATAGGACGAGACCCCGAGAACGGTACTATGCGAATCCATCGCATCATCCAGGAGCGCTACCGCACCTGGCTGGGGAAGGATAGACGACGGCAATGTCTCCTGACCGCAGCGAAGCTCCTCTGCAGTGCCTTTCCCAAGTCTGTCAATGGCCTAGCAATGCGTAATGAGTGGCATATTTGCCAGAAGTACATCCCCCACGCGCTGGCCCTCTGCAACCGCTATACAGAGGATAAAGTGAAGCTGGCGACGCCGCGCGAGTTTGATGATTTCACCGCGCTGCTAACAAGCTGTGGCTGGTAATCTTTTCACTTCCATTCCAATTCAGGGAAAGTGTACGTACCGTACCCGCTAACACGGCGATGTTCATTATCCAGGTACCTTATGGAATGCGGAGCATGGAGTCAATTCCGCATCTTGATCGAGGTGGCCTTCGAAGTATGCGAGAACAAGCAATCAATCGAGTACGCGCACCTGCTGATGTCCGCCGCATCAGTTGCCTGTGAATCCGGAAACGCAGCCAGGGCATACCCACTCATCGACAAGGCAATGGAGATCCGCAGGGCCCTCCTACCTCCCAACCATGAGGAACTTGCAAACCTGTACCACAACTACGCCAACATCCATCTCACCTATGAGGTCACGCCAAAGACTATAAAGGCCGCCAAAGAGACCATCTACAAGGCTCTTGAGATCGATATGACGAAACCCGAGGCTGCGCGGAACCGCATCCTCCATATTCGGTACCTTGTCCTTTCCCTGGCTTACACCTTGAACGGCGAATACACCAAGTCCTGGGCGTATATTGATAAGGCCCAGACATACGCCGTGCAGACCTTTGGCGAGAAGTGCCATCTCTGGGCGAGGTATGATTTGACTCCAAGTTGCCCATACATATCTTGGGGCTCAGCGTACTAATTCATCCGCTGGAGCAGCGGCGAAACAAAACGCGGCGCGGTGAGATATCTCCAGGGTCGCTACAATGAGGCAAAACAGCACTACCTCGAGGCGCACGCCGTCTACTCGAAGGCAAACGATATCCACCCCTCCACGTCCTCGACGGAAGTGCGCCTCGGCTCTATTGCTCTCATACAGGGCCACCTTGACGAAGCGCAGTACGTCCCTAGCCTGGAGGCATAGTGCCTCCCACCGAGCAAAAGAAGCAGATAAGCTAACCCAGACGCCATAGCGACTGGTTTCAAAAGGCTTTGTTGAAGTGCCAGCTCAACGAGTCCGAGAAGGGAGACCGCGGCGACACAGCCCGAGTGATGCGGAAGCTGTCACAGGCTCTCGAGGCCAAGGGAATGACAGCCAAGGCAGAGGAACTGGCGGCTGTCGCGAGGGAAATCCGGAAAGAGGTACAGGGAGAGCGATACGAGAGCCTACCAGAAAGTGACTACGCCTACGATCTGATGATTTTCGTTCCCTTTCGGTAGTGCTACACGCTAGGTACTATAGGTAAGCTTATGATTGGGAAGAAACTGCAACGAGTCTTCTATTGTTAGAGATGTTCTATAGATATGTCCTCTTATAAGACTCAAGTATACCGTCGCATATTGAACCACCGCTAGGCTTGTGATTGTGCACCGCCCAGCGCGTAATTTTCATTACGAAGACCGCAGCCTTGTGCGACTGAAAGCCACAACAGGCGAACTGTCGCTCGAGGCTGCCCATGGTATACAAGGTCAAGACTGCGGGATCAGAATCACTTTTCCCAGTCTTACCCCTCACTCAATCCTCTGAATCCTCGCTCCTTTAACAGTGTGACGTGGCACAAATGCGGGTTGAACCATGCCCTGCTAGTACTATGCCATACTACGTGCTCCTCAGCATTCAGCCACTCAGTTCAAATCCTCAGTTGTTTGCTCTCACGATCACACCGGTGGCTGCTTATCCGCATATTCCGGACAACCACAGGCCCAATGCTGTTCATGCCCGATCAATCTGCACCACAGTCACCCTCATCACATTCCCATGTCGCATAGGCACAGGGTATGACAGGGATGTTCCCCGCCCAACAGAAACGAACCAGTCCTGTTGTATTGGCCTACAACACACCAAATGTATGTCGACCCCTCGCCATCATGACACTACATCGCATTCACCCGCTTTCAGCCGTCCGCATGACACGGAACGGGATCAGCAATGGATATAGGAGGGGATGAAAGGAGGGGAGAGGGCAGTAGGGGTTAGAAAGGAATATCGTTTTGAGCCTCCTCGTGGGTGTTTTTTATTGCGCCTACGTAGCCCTCGGTACTCAGGGCCACTGGTGCGCTCCGATATTCTGCTTATCCTTCCACCACAACAGATTCCAAGTTCCAAAAAGCACTTGTTATCTCGATTGGTAGGCATTCCTACCTGCTCCCTTTTATATCTTCGCCCATTCTGACGTCCTCATACCCAGATACGACCGAGAGCAGCGAATTCGCCTCGCCAGAATGCCCGACCAGGACCCCCGAGATAGCAAAGCCGGCGGTGCCGTCGGTCTGCAAAACAATACACCGCCACAACCGAAGCCAGAGTTGGCCCAGCCCTGGAGGGCTTTTTTTGGGAACGTAACGGACGGCCGTGTGGAGCCCGAGTGGGTGGACGGAGCCAAGCCGACTGGAGCTATACGTTTGAGACATGAGTATGACGATAAACATCTGGGTGGTTAATGCAGGTCTTGAAGGGTCTCAATCGCCAGTGGATTTGCTGGCTGCGCAGATGTGAACTTTGACTGCAGGTGGAACGGTAACTGGTAGTTTGTGATTGTGAATGAAGTTGTTTCCTGCAATTTACTGAAATCGATACCTGGTAACCAACCTCCACGCGTCTAATGTACCATCCGAGGTCTAGAGGGGAAGTCCGAATCTCGTTTCCCGCAAGAGAAGCGGTGGGGACTATCGTAATCTTCGCTGCAGAAGGGCGATTATATATGAAAAGATAATATCAATTGCAACTTAGTAATGTTGTTTATTAACCAGGCTATCCATCATTCACGTACAGTCCTTCACTCTTTCCGTCGTGATGAATATATACTGATGGTGCCGAGCCAACAGTATCAAGCCACCTCGGGCGCCGTGGGTTGGCTCTGCGATGGGTAGATTGTAAGAGACAAGCTACCTTTTTGTAATCGCTACAAGGCGAATCTCGATGCTTTCCCTCATAGGAGCATCCGGTCTTGCCAAAGGATTGTCGAATGCTGCATGGGGGGCACCAGGGGCCGGCCCTAAAGCTCCAAATCAATATAGATACATATCAACAACTGTAAGCATATTGGAAGCAAGATGTCACATACACTCAGACTCCGAATCCCAGGTCACAAAGATAAACGGCTCCTCCCACGTCTGGTCAGGCAGATGGTACCACACTAGCTCTGGAGTATATTTCACATAGTTCGCTTCGTTGACGTGGGTCGCATGTACCTTGTCGACAGCCAGTAGATCCGAAGCGCGGACGGTGCGCATGTCGCATAGAGCGAGAGGCGCATTTTCGATCACTGGGACGAGCGGCCTCCATACACTAATGGCCGTTAGTCTCCTCGACTATTGTAGGTAGCTGGTGGACGTACTTCAGAAACCGGGTTCGGTATGTGGACAGGTCATATCGCTTTACCTCGTCTGGCGAGAGGACCCGGGAGAGACGACGGAGAGAGCCATCCTTGGAATCATCTATAGCGAGGCAGATCTGGTTAGCAAATTTCTTCCGCGAGCTTTAGGAATCTAACTCATACCAAGATGAACGTTAAGAGCAGGCTTCAACACCTTCATCCTGTCCGGGCCTGCGTTCTTCAGGTATTCCAAAGACTTTGCTGCATCAACAGTGTCCTTTCGGTGCTGGGCCTCACTGAGATTTCATTCTTTCCTCTGGCAAGGGTTTCCAGAAAAAAACACTCACTCTCCAGTCCTGAACAAACGTCACATCCGCAGCCAGAAGTCTTTTAACCATCTGGCTTGTCTCCTCCAGATAGGGCCCAATGCCCTTCTTCTCCGAAAAGACACTGAACTCCTCTTCGCCCTTTTGGTAGCTGATGAATTCAGGTAAATGCTCTGACCTGTGCTGGATATATGTGAAGCCCGTGGTGTCCAGGCTCGTTGGGGCAAGGCGCATATTGCGGACGGGAATATTGTGATGTTCAGTCCATTGCACATTGGTCTTTTCGATTCCCGCAGGGACTTCCTCCAGCCAGATCTCGTATGGCTTCTGTGATTGATACTCTGGCAGGTCTGCCACAAAGCGAAGCGCGATGCGAGGGAGGTCTGTCTGCCTGTCCATATTGCCCGTGCTTTGCAGGGAGACCGATTGATGAATTCATGAGTCGGCAATTATTACACATAAATACACGCTGACTTACGGGCTTTCCACACCAATCTCCCGTATAAACAGATGAGCCTCACTGTGCCTTTCGAACTTGAGTTACTAGAATCGACCTTGCTCCTCATCACGGCGGCTGGTGAGGGGGTAGGGTATGCAACCAGATGCAATGCTCATGCATAATTCCGATCACACGGTCAGGCGCTCCCATTGGGAGGATTTTGCAACCTTTGGCTTGATGCTTCCAGTCCAGACCGGGATACGCCAAGTCATGACGGAAAAACACACGTACTATTTTATTTGTGTTTCAGGGCGTGTATTTTAAAACCCCCGTACAGATGGGCGACACCGTGCCTTACAACTAATAACCCCCGCATAGGCTCGACCTTCACTTCAGGTGAGCCGCACACCCATCCAGCTTGACTTCAGACATTCGAGCAACTGGCGATTTCGCACGCGGGATTCCGAAGTAAATCTGCTCACCCTGTGATATCCCGCCATGGAACAGAAGACTGCCCTAGTAATTGGTAGTCGCCCACTTTCAACCCCCAGAATAACGGTCGCTGACGCCCGTGATAGGTGCAAACCGGGGTATCGGTATTAGAGTCGCCCGGGAGCTGCTGCAGAGGAAGTGGAATGTTGTGGCAACAGTCCGCCCTACCTCGCAGGATGATGAGTCGGTCAAGGAGGTAAGCTATTCATTGAACCCGAGGTACTCAAGTCACAGCTAACTTGAGGTAATATGCTACCGTTAGCTCGCAAGCACCGGTGCCTCTATACTACAATTGGACTACACGGACGGGCGTTCTATCATACAGGCCGTAAAGGAGTACGGCACAGGTCCATTGGACGTCCTTATCAACAATGGAGGTACGTGAAGGTATCGAGGGCTGCCCATGTACGCATACGACCCTGGTATACTAAAACACACAAAGCAATCGGCCCCAAGCACCTCGCGTGGGACGAGCATACCAGTGAAATTCTCACTGAGCTTTTTCAAATCAATGTGATTGTCGGTCACCCTCAGTCTGGTCAGGCCAGTATACTGCTTTGCTAAATCAGTCTAGGGCCCTCTCCTCGCGTCAAAAGCATTCTACCCGAATCTCAGATTAAGCCCCAATGGGAAGATCGTGAACATCACTTCTGGATCAGCCTCTATTGCAAGTGAGTACTCGGTCCTTTATCACTGTGCTAATCTCGTAGTCGTTACTGTCTCCCAGAATTAATGCCTACAGGAAACAACGGCATGAACATGGGCTATCGCATGTCGAAGACAGCTCTCAACCAGATGTCCGTCACGATGGCAAAGGAGATCTTGAGCAACGATGACAATATAACCGTCATTGCACTCTACCCCGGTCACCTTGCCACAAGAATGAGCAACTTCAGCTCCAGTAATGATATGGAGACGTCGATTACCGGTGTAGTTGACGTGATAGAGAATGTCAATATCGAGCAAACTGGATCATACTTGAATTGGGAGGGCAAAACGGTTCCCTGGTGAACTGGCTCAAGGCAAACTCCGGGTTTATATCGCTTGACTGTAACCAAAGTCGGGATGAACGGTCAGGTTGCTGAATGGATTCAACCACAGGTACACTCAAACGCTCAACGGTATACCGCAATGTCGGCCATAGAGGCTTTTTATTGCAATGGATCACAGTCTTGAAGCCGGACTCTATCATGTATTGTCTGTCTGCAATGATGGCCCCTCGGGGAGCCTATTCCATATCTCTAGTATTTCCTATGTGGGCTTCCTCTCATGCACGAACTCTCCAATCGTGGGATCCACTTCCTTTGTAGGAACGCAAAAGACTCATAATCGACGGAGCCGCTGCATATGAAACCCCTGTCGACACAACAACTCCATTGTACCTTCCGGCACCAAACTGCCCTTTCACGGACGGCAATTAGCACCGCAGTGATAGAGCCGACTACAATATTACCCACTCCGTGGAGGAAGGCAAAGATGGCATACGTCGCGAAGACAGTGGAAGGGCCATTACGGGACTATCATTACTACCCGCATCTAAGAGCCTTATGTGACTGCCTTCGGATCAACTTAGTATAAGCTAGTTTATTTACTGCCTAGCCCCAACTTAGTTGAAATATTATTAGACGAGGTACTACGCCTACCAGTTTACCCTAGTATAGCAAAATATTTCTATATTATTCTTACTCTACTAGAAGAGCCACCTGTGTGATGTTAGTAATACATAAAGAAGTATAAAGCTTGATAATTTTAGTCTCTTCCACGTGCGCCATAGGACCAAATCTCATAATACTGTCAGGAATAGATAATTACAGTAGAGTAGCTGATATACAGGCTTGAGTATTAAACTACTACCTTCCATATTATTAAAACGAGTTTCAGGGGCAGGCAAAGCAGATATATATATTCATACTGTAGCAGCTATTATTGTATACTATGAAAGTAGCTAGTTAAGTAGGGAGTATAGATAATCAGGAGACCCTCTTTACTTTATACTACATATAAGATCTGTATACTTATACACCACTGTCAGTACGGTGCACTGCATCATCACTGCACATATAGAGGTAGCTCGGTATCAACACTAGGTGTCTATTATTCTATAGTAAGGTGGACTTCCCTGTTCCACGAAGAATTGCTGTTGAGACCACAGTAATCCATACACTCGGGGTTTCGTAAGGTACTGGTGTAAAGAGTACTTAATGAGCTCGTGAAGACTTTTTTCCTTCAGACTCGCGTGAGCGTCTGTTGAAAAGCGCGCGGCCTGATACTGATCGCAGAATCACCGGTTCCGTTAAATCCAAACACGAAATCATCAAATGCGTTATACCCGTAGACCAGGTTATCAATGGTTTCCCAGCTTCGGCACCCAGACTGCAGAAAGAATACTGCGTTCTCCTGTGCCTGGACTGCCGACGGGTCTAAAGTGCTATAGACAGCACGCCAAGCCGAGTGATTCCTTGACTCGAGACCAGTCGGGAACATGCGTACCGACAAGTACGATGAACTGCTGCTTGATGCTCCAAACGAGGAGATACTGGCGTAGTCTTCTAGAACATCATGCCCGTTCATGATCCAGCTCTTCACATGAAGGCCGGATTGTTCATCGATGCGTAACTCAATACTGCTGTTCGTCTGAAGATTTTCATATCTGCCAGCATAATTAAGCCTTGCCTCTTCCTTGCCGGCCGCTTCTAAGCTTCTCACCAGGGGTTGTAAGACCTGGGTGGCTATATACAGCTGGTTATCCAGGTTGGACTTCGGGCCTGCTGATAGGACTGACATGGAGAGACCATAGTCGGGAATGACTGCGAAGAGCGCATTGTAGTCGGGGATATCACCAATTCTACTGTAGACATCGATAATACGTCCGTCTACAGTCAGGTTATTTGCACGGCAGATCTCCCATGGCGCACCCACTGAGATTCCCAGAGAAGAAGTATGGGTCCGCGGCTTCAACCAGGCTTTGGTCCTGATCTCGTCCACCAGCGTATAGTTCAGGATAGCTTGACCAAATTTCGCTAGATCATTTGCTGATGAATAGAGGCCTCCGTCCCTGAGAATGTCAGTGAGAATAACTGAGTAGGTATCAAGAGGCGGTGTATAATACTTACGCTTGTTGATATCCCATTGACGTACTCCAGTAATTCGATTCGTGTGAGATAAACCCAACGCTATCGTCTTTGGGCTTGGAAGCATAGGAGTTGGTCATGTTGAGGGGTTTGAAGATATGGCTCTGCACAAAATCTCCATAAGACTCGCCTGAGACTCGCTCAATAACGAGTCCTAAGATATCATATGCCACGTCGCTATATGTTGGGGTGGTATAAGGACTGTATGTTGCTTCCTTCCTACCAAACTTTGTCCAAAAGTCTGATGGATATCAAGTTAATTGTGTTGCATAAGTTAAGAGCTAGAACGGGACTACCTTTCCAAGTACATGGTCTCGATGAAGCCAGAGCGCCGCATTCACTATGACCACCAGGGGCCAGGTCGGGAAGGCCGTATTTCTTGGGATTAAATGCAGGATCATTAGCCAGATCATTTCCCACTAAAATTTACGTTAGCATTGTCAAGTGGTCGTTGATATTGAATACTAAGGACAGTACTCACAGTTACCGCTCACGCCTCCAAGATGGCTGGCCATAGCGTCAATTGTTATGTGATCCCAGTCCATGACCGTGATCTCATTCTGCACGCTTTGCTGCCTTTTGAGCTGATTCAACTCTGGTACGTATTTGGTAATAGGATCAGAGAAGCTGATATTTCCACCGAGAAGAAGCAGGCCCATCGCCGTGAAGACTTTACTGACGCTTGCTATCATAAAGACGGTGCCGCCATCAACCACATGTGTACCAGAGGTGTTGTAAACAGCAGGGGTGTATGTCAGGCTGCCGAGAATATCATCCTCGTAAGCTGACGAAAGTGACACTGCAACACCTGTCGCGTTCCCGAACAGGAGTCCCACTTCTTCTTGAAGCCCCTGGATCTGGGACAGAGCTTTCTTGACTGCTTCATTCTTCGAAGGCTTTTTGGGTGGTGGAAGAACAGCACCCAAAGGTGGGCAGTTGCTTACAGCAGTATTGGGGGTGACGATTTTGTCTGCGAGGCCATATCCAGCAAGGGCCAACAGGGCCCAGTACTGAGTTTTCATGATGCTGAATCTTAGAAAAAAAACTCAAATGTTCGAACTTGAAGTTCATATTTGAAGTAGCAACATGAATGCTTATATAGATCCCAGACATCCACTTGAGAGTACGGAAATTGGTACCTGCCGCGCAATTTCCCGCGCTTGAGAGTTATTTCCAGGAATTGATGGTGTAGAGATTCTTAGGAACCCACCAACTCCCCAGGATCTGCCGCATATAGAAACGGGTTGGCACAGATTATGTATCTTCTATTTCAAGACTTTTGGGCTGTCTTCCCACGCAATTTGTTTGGTGGAAGCGTAAAGCTTCCCCACTCATGATCTACGGTGGGACTGTGCACTAAGTATCAGGGCGAGCTTCATGAAAATGTAGAAATCTCCTCCGTATTGAATAGACTTTCGGCCCCAAGCTCCAGATCGCTTGAAATGCCGATGATTGGCTACAGCGTACAGAATGGGTACACTTCTGTTAGTTCGCGGGGCCAATTACGTGGCGAACCTGAGAACTTTTGTTGGTGTGATTGTGGCGTGGGGGCGGAGTTTGCGGCACTCGGTAATTTTATTTAGAGCCAAGGTGCGCTTCTTCCTCCACCACGGTAGCTTCCATAGTTCAATGTTATTTGCTGCAGCGTAAATGTCATCAAAACATCCATGCACTAAACAATCTGTGGACGATGCCTAGACCCATGGACAGAGAAAAGAAACGTCGAACTAGCGCCCCGAAGAACCGTACGGGCTGCGGCACTTGCAAGTATGATTTTCTCTCTCCAATGATTTGATGTGGACTCATCCCGATGATAGGCGTCGACACAAGCGCTGCGACGAAACACGACCGATATGTGACTTATGTCGCAAGTCAGGATACGTCTGCGACGGGTACTTCGACCCTTCGACAGGCCAAAAATTCGGGGGCAATGCACAAAACGCGAGGCAGATCTGTCAGCTTCTCCGTCCGATTCCCCTGAACCACTTTGACAATGAGAAGGAGGCGCAAGGGTTCCGGTTCTTCGAAGTAGCAACGACACTGCAGCTGACTGCAGCTCTTAAGAATCTTGGCTGGTCTCCACCACTTCTTCAGCTCAGCCATCATGATCGCGCCATTCGTCATGCAATCATTGCTAATGGGATTATGAGCAAAAGATATCAAGAAAATGAGTTGGCAGCCACTGCGAATCCACAGATAGATAAGCTTTACCAGGAAGCTTTGGGGCAGTATGGAAAAGCAGTTGCTTGTTTTCGGTCGCAGATCCAAGACAGTCAACAGAGCAGCTCTCAGTCGCTCGAGAATTTCCCCGCCACGTGTGTTCTTTTGGTTATGTTTGAATTCATGCAAGGAAACGCAGAAGGCTTGTTGTTACATCTCCAGAGCGCGATTAAGCTATCGTCCAGAGCAAGCAATGGTCCGCAAGCTCAAAACTTCCTCAAATTGTTGACATTGATCGACATGGTCTCATCGACGTGGGTCAATGTATACCGGTCTCATTCACACACAACGCTGCAGCTTCCAAAGATCACCGCGAGCCAGATGCCGTTGCCATTGCCGTCCGATTTAATCACTCTTTCCTACGACCTTGTCAACATTAAAAATAATTTGATGACATTGCGTCATTTTGCGGAGTCGGCTCCCGGGGCAGCGGGCATACACATTCTGGATTCGGGCAATTTATTTGAAGCAAACCTGGATGGAATTCAGTATCGGCTGGAAGCCTGGTATTTGGCATTTATCAAAATCTCTGCCACCGATGCCAAGTCCTCTATGCACCGCTGTTCTCTTTTACGAGCCAATTATCTTCTGTCGATATTAGAACTGGATATGATCCGCAAAGTGCAATCAGCATGGGACGCATACTCTGTTGATTCTCCGAAAAAGCCAGATCCACTGAAGTTGAATATGCGAATCTGCTCGGAGATAGTCGATACCATCGAAGCCGTCGCCAGGAAAGGCTATACGTCTACACGTTACGATGTCTGTGCAGGTGAAGAATCGCTTGCACCGACCGGCCTGGTTCCCCTCTTTTCATTTCGGCTTAGTTTTATACAACCTGCTTTTTACATTGCTCAGAATGCTCCAGATATTGGGCTCCGCCGAAGGTCCATCCAGATTCTTCTTCAAAATCCATGGCGTGAGGGGGCATGGGACTCCTTTGTTATGGGCTCAATTGCAAACCGTTGGCTGGACGCATCAATCAAAGGGCTTGCGGATCAGTGCTCAGCCAAACTGTCGACTGGGCTGCAAGGGGTTGAAAATAAGAACAGCACATTGCCCTTCACAGTGAAGGCTCTGTAACGGGTTTAGAAGTCCCTCAACTCCTGACCGTTGAAACAACTTTTCAAGACCTTGATCATTTGCCCTAGAGCACTATTTGATTAAGATAGATAGATCACTTTATTATAATTTAGTAGTACTTATACCAAATCTACTACGATCTATGTAGAAGTATTACAAAGCAAGCCCGGAAACTATTACATCTTGTGGCAGAGTCTGGATTGTGATGTAGCTGGGCTAACACTGGCTATTTTACGCTTGTGATTGATATCCCAACCGACGGGGCAGGTCAGCAACAGTAGGGGAATAGGCTAACAGTGGGTATAGAAGGGCTAGAATGAGACACAACCTGGATTAAACGAGTCATGCTCAGGGCATCAATGTCACCTTACCTGGTTTACAGTGTGGGGACCGCTGGGTAGAGCATGCTTCCAGTGTATTTGTAGTAGTTAGTCTGTGACCCCACCGGGAGACGTGTAAGAATTTAGCGACATTGAGAAAATAAACAAAGGCCAAGAAACTGGATTAAAAAGGGCAGAGTCCCCAATACCAGGAATATACACTACATGGACATTTTAGGGGTTTAAGGATATTGCAGCTGGACATTATGTCTGGAAGAACCGGAACTGAGGTTGACTGTCCTGTCTGCAGCCTGCGACGCATGGAGAAGCCGCGGAATAACAATGATATTCCCAGGCATCAGTAGAAGTCGTTGCCTCTATAATGAATCCCACGTGTGGCCCTACGTCGTACACAGATGGCCCTGAACGTGATCGGTCAGTCCGCTTCCGAGAGTCTTGGCAGATGCTACAGACTTCAGCCTTTGGATCTGCACTTCGGTCTATCGCGAGTCAGTACAGACGGGGCTTTGGAGGTCATGAATTATTTGCTCTATTCTTGGGTCATTGATTAAGCGACGATGCGAGAACTGTACCCCGGTAAAGTGGATCGATGTAACCTAACAAACTGGGAAGATTGTCGCCCCCTACTCAGCCCTAGCTACTTCTTAGTGCGATCCTTTGTGCCTGGTATACTACGGGAAGGGCCCACGAGGTGTGTGCTCGTTGGCGCTGGCGTAAAAGTGAGGACGCAGGGGCCAGTTCGACGAAGTATAAGAGACTGCTCGAGACCAGCACCAAACCGAGCACAAACAACAACTACAATCTCAACAAAAGCACTCAACACAATCATGGCTGCTACCCTCAAAACCATCCTCTTCCTCCTGACCGCGACCTCGGCCACCGTCTCTGCCGAGCACCTCAAGGTTGTCTTCTCTGCTGGTGACTTTGGTGCCATCGGCGGCAGCAACGGCAACTACGCCAGTTTCGCCATCATCAACGACAACGGCGACGCTATTTACAACGACGGCACACCCGCCGACCGCTCGCCCTGCTACAACACCGGTGATGGCCGCGAGTTCACCATCGAGGGTGACTGCTGGAGCACCCCTCGCACCTTCAAGTGCAAGTCTGACTTTGCCGGCCACCCTTCCACCTGCGAAGTCAAGGATGGCGATGGAAACAGCCTAGGCACTGGCGAAGGCGTGACCAACACCAATTTCGTGGGTATCGCCATCGGTGAGGACTCTACCTGTGTCGTTGAGTTCGACTCCGACGACGGCGGCGATGGCTGCCCTGTCGACGACGGCAACGGGCCCCTTCATGTCACCTCTGGTTAAAGATTCATTTAGGCTGGTTATAGGAGGTCGATGGAATGGGAGAAGACTGTTTGTACATAGACAAGAAGTATTGCTGTTTCTTCGGACTTGTGGCTTGCTAGCAAGTAGCTCGAGACAACAATCTCATATCTCTGTACGACGTGAAACAGCTGTAGAAGATAGTAAATATGTAGATATACGTTAGCCGAGTCACTGCACGGACCCGTATTATTATTTCACAGCTGTGGGAATTGAGCTGAAGCGGTGGTGTGAAATACGCAGTGCTGAGAGTAGGCATACTCACGTCAAGTAGAGAGCTGTTAAGATGGGTATAGATTGCCCAGGAACCTTCAGGAGTTAGCATTTCCGGGGGTATCAGCCCCATTTATGGAGCCATCGCCGCAGTTGACAATTGGTCAGTGCGTATAGAAGCTAATTGTCTGAACCCCACAAACCCCACCGTCTTTACGCGAAGTAGCGAGTCAGCACATATAGGAGCATGCGTAATCTCAGCCCTGTCAGCTTACCTGCCCACTGACAGGGAGGACACGGTGTCCAGCTCCTGCGCCGGAGTCAGGTAAGACTGCTGAACAAGCTGATGGATAAAATGAAATCTTCCCTCCCTGCATCCGCGAAAACTACCTGGTTCTGAATTTCACCACTTCGCTTACACAGGATGGCCCGCAAGCAAGTTTGGTTTATCACCGGCTGCTCCAGCGGCTTCGGTGAGCAGTTTGTGCGCCAACTGCGTGCACTCGGTGACGACGTTGTCGCAACAGGCCGCAATGCTGAGACCAAGCTCGCCTACCTGAAGGACACAGGCGCTACGATCCTCGACCTCGATGTCACAGCTCCACAGGCCGAACTCGACGCCAAGTTCCAGCTGGCGATTGATATCTACGGCAGTGTCGACGTGCTCGTCAATAACGCAGGGTTCATTCAGTGTGGAGCGGTTGAGGAACTCACGTTGGTGACTTTGGTGAACTGCAAACAGACCCATTCTAATTAACGTGGCAGGCAAGAAGATATGCAACGCTCTCTTGACACCAACTTCCACGGCCCCATCAACCTCACGCGCGCCGCGTTGCCGCATTTCCGCAGCAAGACCGAAAAGGGCCAGGGGCTGATTATCTACATGGGCTCGCAGTCGGGATTTCACGGTGAACCCGCTGGTGCTGCCTACTGCGCGAGCAAATTTGCACTCGAAGGTATGCTTAAACCCCCGCTGTACAGTGAAAGCCTTTAGTTAACTCTCCAGGCGCCGTCGAGAGCCTTTCCAAAGAACTTGCTTGGCTCGCCCCGGGCATAAAACCCCTAATAATCGAAGCGGGCATCTTCAGTACCGAAGTAATGAAAAACATCAACCACGTCCCGCACCGCGTTGAATTCTGGCGGCCGCTCAACGACGCATGCCGCGTTCGCGGAGCAGGCAATTACGGTAACGAGCCGGGGAACGCGGTCGATCTGGTGTCGAAAGTGATCCAGATTGCTAAAGGCGTGGGTGTTGCTGAAGGGAAGGACATCCCGTTGCGTGTGCCGTTTGGGAGTGACTGCGTTGGGTTTCTTCGGCAAAAGATTGGGGATTTGACAAGAGTGGTGGACGAGTGGGAAGATATTGCGAGCAGTACGGATTTCCCAGAGCATGAAGGGCCCATGCCGGCTCTGCCTAAATAAATCTATGCCAGAGCAAAAGTAGCAGCTAGAGTAGCTATGTTTCAATGCATCTGAAGGCAAGTATTCTGACAGCTTGGTCGGGGGGTGGGAAGCAGTGGGCGCATCGCTTGTAACTTACATTGCCCGCGCTATATTTCCAATGGTCGAATGATTTGATATAAAAAGATCCATTTGTCCCAATTTACTGTTTCGTATATAAATCATAGTAAATGCCTCAAAAGTTCACCCTCTAGCCTGATCCCGCATTGAGAAGCGAACCATGGTGGATAGCAAAGATAATAATACTCTCTACTTAGAAGGAGAAGAGAGATGAACGAGCCCTGGTACCTCGCACACCTCCCTACCAGTTGTTGGCATACAATGCAATAGAAAGACGGCCTAATACCGTTTGTGGTTTTTATGGTCGACTGGTATGTCGATAATATATATTTTCAATTAAAGTATCAAGATTTTTTTTTTTTGAAAACCTTAATAAATATACTAACCTTTATTATCTTAGATTTTAGTAAGAAATTATAGATTATTTAAATACTAATTTGCCAGAATCTATATAAAAAATCTGGGCAAATCCCTATTCTAGCCATATAATACTATTTCAGGGCCGGCGGGTTCGGGTTTGATCGGCTTCAGGATTTTGGGGCAGGTTGTGCATGTCGAGCACTAGCCTGTTTAATGAAGCCTGTAAAATGTGAGTAACATTCTCATTAGCAATAAATTCCCAGATTCAGAGTTCGGCAAAGTTGTGCCAAATATGGTTCGAGCAGTTTTGAGCTATTTAATGCGGCTTGGATTCCAACATGTCTTTCGCTGGGCCAACGAATGCGCGCATGCAACTGGCTGTGGAGTTGCACTCACAAGGCCAGACCAGCAAATGCATGCCCTGCAATAACGATAGGATTTAGCGGGTTTAAGTTCTCCAGACGCCATCGCAGGCAGCATAGCCATAGCCATCGTTGAGTAAAAGAAAGGAAGGCTTGGTCGAAATCCTCTCAAATTGCCTCAATGCCAAGAAGAATAAACAATCCACAGCAGTCGCTTGGTTCACACTCAGCAAAGAGGAATCTTCACAGTCATAGAGGTTAGCGAGATGGCAGATTTTAGCGAGACTCGAATGTCCAAGCAGTATAAATAATCTGCTCCCTCCGCAGTCACGATTGTTGATGTCTGTGCTTCAGGGCCTCAGTCTGCAATGTTGTTTCGTCGATCTGCTGCAGTATGCGCGCTGCTTACCGTCCTCGCAATCCCAGTTGTCGGCATGGCCACTGGGCGTGCAGGACACGGGCTCATCGGATATGGCATCTCAATGTATAAGCCGCCCTGTGCGCACGCTTGCCGGGCGACCATTACCAATCCTCTCAATTGCACCGTGAGTTCGGACCCTTATGCGAATGAGGGCATGGATATGGACATGCACATGGACGGAACGCGGATGGGGGATGGGTGGATGGTCGAAGATGCCCCAAGTGCCGAGTGTTATGCGACAAATGACGCCTTCCTGCAGACGTTGGCTTTGTGCATGCACGCGCATTGTACGACAGAGTCCATTGCCACGCTCGAACGATACTGGGAGATGAACGTCGCCGGCAGCAATGCAGACCAACCACTCCCTAAGGAGACCTACCAAGAGGCCCTTGGCGCGGTTAATGGCACGCCGTCGGTGATCTCGAACTCATCGAGTGTCTTGCAATCGGCGGGTTATATCCCCGAGACCTTGTATGCATTGCAATATCGGACACTCACGGTTTTTGAAGAGATCGAGACTTCTCACATCAGATACGGGTAGGTGATGCCAGCCAAGTCCGGAGCATTAACGGCGCTAATGTAAACAACCCGCTGCCAGGCTTGTCCTGCTTCTCACAGGCGCGATTATTCCTATCGGGCTGTCCTTTGTCCGTTTCTTCCCCTTCCCAGCAGCGTGGACAGCGCGGTTCGAGGCCACTTTCATTGACCCGCCTCTAATCGGCCGCCGACACCATGTGCCCTATCTCTGGAACACCTTCGTCATGCCCACCCGTGGCCAAGCCTTGTTCATTGCCTACCAGATCGCAATCAATGTTATTCTCAGTGCTGTCAGCTTTAGGTCCGCCGACCCTAGTGCGTGGTACACGTCAAAGCCGCGGGAGATCGTGACATACGTCAGCAATCGTGTTGGTGCGCTGAGCTTTGCCAACATTCCCCTGCTGCTTCTTTACTCGAGCCGCAACAATGTCCTCCTCTGGCTCACGAACTGGTCGCAGAGCACATTCCTCCTTCTTCATCGCTGGATAGCTTTCATAGCCGTGATTGAGGCCTGCCTCCACTCGGCTATCTACCTCCAGATCTATGATGTGGACGGCACGCATGCCACTGAAAGTAGAACCGCCTATTGGTACTGGGGCATCATCGCGACACTGGCCATGGTTGTCATCCTCCCGGCCTCGCTGCTGCCAGTCCGCCAGAGGGCCTACGAGCTTTTCCTCGCGTGGCACGTCTTCTTCTTCCTTCTCGGCATGATCGGATGTTTCCTCCACATATACTACCGATATGCCTGGCAATACGGCTACGAGAACTGGATCTACATCGGCTTTGCGGTTTGGGGGTTCGATCGATTACTGCGCATTCTGCGGCTGGCTGGGAATGGAGTCCGCAAGGCGCACGTTACTGTGATCGATGACGACTACCTTAAGCTGCAAATCCCCGGCATCAAGGCCGACGGCCACGTCTATCTCTACTTCCCTACCCTCACCTGGAAGGTCTGGGAGAACCACCCCTTCTCCGTCCTGGCAGATACCTACCACGCCTATGAGTCCGCTTCCATACCACCAAACAACACACGATTAGCAGCATCAGCATCATCATCATCATCGGTATGTATCGAACCAAAGGCCCCGGGAAACAACGTCCTAGCTGTCACCACTCCGGATCCCACAGAAGGAGCAAACCACCACCAGCCCGGCTTAACCATCTACGTCCGCACGCATACCGGTTTGACTATGCATCTCCGCGACCAGCGCACTAGCCTTCCGGTCCTCGTCGAGGGCGCATACGTCCCATCGTCCATTCTCGGGTCCTCGCCCTCCCAAGCGCCAAACATCATCGCGTTCGCCGGAGGCGTCGGCGTGACAGCTCTTACACCCATCCTTCTCAGCCGCCCCGGCTGGCACAAGCTATTCTGGGCTTCGCGGAGCAAGGCTCTTGTGGATTCTGTCAGAGAGTCCCTCTCCCTTGGTAGGTATGACAGGCTGCGTGCAACGGTTTTCCTCGAGAAACGCATGGATATTCCCCGGATTTTAGCGGCAGAGTTTGCGAGGCTCGGTGGGAGTAGCGGGGTCCCCGTTACAGTGCTGGTTAGCGGACCGCCGGGGATGGCGGATGAGGTCCGGGTTGAGGTGGCGAAGTTGGCGAGGCATAACCCCGGGGCTGCGTTGACGTTTGTGGAGGAGTTGTTTAGTTGGTAGCTCTCTTCCTTGACGGTTTGTTAAAAGGTAGAAGGTGGGGGTAGGTTACATATTTGTCGATTTGTTGTACGATATGAACGAAATAGGAATAGTAAAAGCCTGACCATGTTGATAGGACGTCGATACTACGCATACTGGCCAAATACATTCATTGTTACGGCCATCTTCTGTCCTCCACGGAAGCAAGCTACGTACATAGAACATGCTGGCTATCCTGCCAATCATCTGCTGAATGCGGCGTGTAGCACTGCAGCACCATTTCATTTGGTATATAAATAGCTCTGAATGATCCTAGCCCTTTTTGGCTTAACATCATATGTCCCGACATGACCGGATCAGATCATCCTGTAACACCTCTCGTGACATGATTAGGCGTCAGCAAGGCAGAAACATTGGTTGACAACTTCCGCTTTCCTTGAATCTGTACAGAAACGTAAGGCATGTGGTGGAAGAAATCCGTAAATCAAGAAATAGGGAAGGTAGGATAGCATATAATATCATTTAACCCCAGTTTCTTCTAGTTATATCCAACCTGTGATAACCTGTGAAGCTAGAATCAAGCGTACTCGAGTCTGTCTGCGCAGTCAAGGCCATTAAGAGACATATAGATATCTTTTGTCCATCGTGAATGAAATATCTTGTAATCTGGACACGATCTCCGTGAGGCCTGGTCATATTTCGAGTTTTGAAAGGCTGGAATGAATAGCGTCGATCTTATATATTGTCTCTCTCGCCGCGGGGAACCTCGAACTGAAGGATAATAGCACCTGGTGTAGATTCCTGAAGATATTGTCGGTTATAATATTATCCGCTAACGCAAGTAGGGTGAGTGAACTGGTTTTCGTGGGGCTATAGAATAAATTTGGTGTTTGGGCGAGCCCGTAATGTTTACGATATAACTGCAGATATTGAGCGATCTGTTTCGCGGCAATTATTTGGTTCGATTTGACTTGTTCTCTGATTATCGGGCCTAGCGAATATTCAGAGCCTTGCAGCTCCAGAACGAGCCCCAGTAGCGTAATTAAGACATGGTGGCATTTGATACTGCAACAAGGGATTAGCTCTCACGTTAGAAAACGGTAGTGCTTCATACTGTAGATATAGAATTTGCGGAACAGGGTGGTCATCTATCATGACAGGATCCCGCAGGCCTTTACGGTAGACTTCAACACGGTCGTATAACTGACTCGCCTTTTCCCATATCTGGTGAATACTCATGTCGGGAGCCTCCACAAGGAAGAGGTTCTGGATATCCGCGAGAGTGTTGGCCAACTCTGCCAATCCAGCCATGACATGATGAAGAAAAGCAGGCTCTCTGGGTAAGTCTATATGGTTTGAACGCGGACGGTACGGGACCCAAACAGCATCTTGTTCAATTTCATGAAGTTTGTCGAGCGACAGTCTTGGAACCCCAATGTGTGCCATCCTGCCATATTCCAAACACATGTCCCTGTAGAACGGGTTACTTAGAAAGCACGGTAATTTCTGAGTATTCGAACACCATACATATTTAAGATAAAGATGGCCCAGGCAGTCTGTGAGCTGGCGCGCTTGACATGTTCTGGCATGCGATCCCATTCGCAATGCTTTGACCGCGGAAATTTGAAGAGACCGATGTCTTGACCGATCTGCACGGCTTGCCGGAGGTGAAGCCAGCTGGAATTATCCTTACCCTGAAGCTTTAAGCTGCAAGCGGTTAGATTTAATCGGTTTAACGCATGTCTATATGGTATTCTTTCGCAGACAACCTACTTGTGGCTCATCAAGATCAGGGCCTGGATGTTTGCCAACGAAGGCCGCCCCTCTTCAGCTCTCCAACATTTCTCTGCTTCCCTAAAGAAATTCTGGCCTCGGGATGTTGCATCACCAGGAACGGCATATGTCTCGGGGTAATTCGAATAAATCTTGCCATGGTCAAGACGGCTCAAATAAGCGTGCACATACAGCAGAGATTACCACTTACACTTGACACGGCTAGAATACTATTCACAAGAACAGGGCTGCAGAACGTTGAAGCCAGGTCTCCCGCGATCATGTCACGTAGGAACATTTCCTGGTTAACCACCTGCATCAGAGGATGATCCCACGTGAAGTATAGCGATATCAGACTCGAGACAAGGTGATCATCGTCCGTGATGGTGGTCCAGGGCTTGGACGGGACTTGGAAAAGGGGATATCACAAAGCCTGCCCACTGTTATCCTGGATGGCCGGTTGCACTGAATATTGTATTCCGAGCTGGAATCGCTTGCGTCCGTTGCTTCCTCTATTGGTGAACCCTCGACGAGAAGCATCTTACTGAGTATATCAATATTACTCATCGCATCTCCACCGTCTCGTATGGCTTGCAAGATATGTGAGACCTTTTCGTCATTCGCTCTGCGGAGGCAGCCTAGGAGGCTGTATAGTATACGCTGATGTTTTTCCAAGTCGCCGGCCGTCTTTTGGACAGCGACTTTTCGCCTTAGGTCTAGCTGCTCATTGAAGACACATCCATCGCTGATCCTGTGATGTTGACATGCCTTGCATGGAGCTGGTCTCCCAGTACACTGTGTTTAATTAGGTCGCTGACATATCCACTCAATGCTCAGAATGATCATTCAAATGTTCAGGAATAGTCTTTGACTTGTTTGGTCTCAAAACGGCAAGGCTTCCGACCTACCTTTCTTTTCGCCTTCTTACATGGTAGGCAAGCACTTGAACTCTTTTTGTTCTTTTTCAAGACCCAGTTTTCCCGCAACGGGCCTGGGCCTGGAGTGATGGTTCGGAGTTGTTCATCTTCCTTGCCGGAAGCCATCACGGTGCGGAGAGATGATTGGATGACACAACAGGAGAAGAACTCAAGTGGCCGAAAACATCCATCCGCGAGTAACTATATAGCTATATCGCGAGATGGATTCCATATATCCGAAAGTCGATATTGTTGAAGGCAGAACTGTTAGGATTCTTTGAGGGGCGAACGAAAGATCAGGAATAGGACTAGATTCTGTGTGATATCAAGTCGACAAGACAGCCAAGAGTGCCAACGGCAGGGGTTGGGGAGAGTGGGCTCTGAACAACGCCATCCGGAGAAGAGTTCCGCCAATGGGAAAGCAACGCCGCCAGGAAACACGGAACACGAATCCAGACCAATGATGAAACAAGAGGAGGGGAACCACAATCACATTCGTCGCAGCCCTATGTTCTATAATCCAAGTATCACGACGCGCGTACTTCCTCTGAAAGGCACGAAGAGAAAGGAATTTCGGCGCCAAACGCAAGTTTTTCCCACTGATTTTACCGTTTTCAAATCATGGAAGGGCCCAATAGTCGAAACTGATCGTGTCCTCCAAGCCGAGAGCAATGATGCACTCGGATCTCAATTCCGTCTTATCACAGAGCAGTAACCCCTTCCTCACCTCCCTTGTTTTGCCAGATGATTATGTAATTGTTGCTTGTAGACTAACTAACTAACTAGTTCAGTATTTATGAAGCGGTAACTCGCATAAATATACAGCGGCGCTTTCAAACATCAGACCGGCAGTTCATCTAGGGACATTGCTCGGCCAGTGCCTGTGATTCCTACGTACCAATACCATGGATATAGTAATCAGTAACTAATATGATTAGCCTATTCCCGCTAACACCTAGGCCAGATGAAGATACCCAAGGGAGGTACTTTTGGAAACCCGACTCGACAAGCCAAAAAGCTGAACGTATATAAAGAGCACGATCTGGCTGAGGCCAAGTACAGCGCCGGGAGTAGGAAATCGGCTCTGTAAGCATAGTACTTCTGCTTGCTTACTGGAGGTAGATGAACGGCTAAAAAAGCCGGGCTGACCATGTTAATACGCAGCGGCGTAACCTTGCACAGTTTTATCCAGCAAATCATCCTCAAACAGCAGTGCGATACCGGGCCTGTCAAAAAATTCTCAGTAGCTTTTGACATGTCTCCTGGAATAAGATGTCAGTTGCACCCCTCCGAGGTAAGTTGTGCATTCGGCCAGGGTTGGTGATATTGCTGTGGAGTAAGATAATACTCAGGTTGGGTAGTTCGCTGCTTATTGCAAATTGCACTATATAATCCAATAACGGCGCTATCGGTGATTTGCATTCCCATACTGAAAGTTGTTTTAGAGAAGATAGCAATTCAGGTATATGGTCAAGATATCCTTGGTCCAGTATTGGGTACTCCGGGCTCTTGAATCTCTTTTAGGGAGTCAAATTGGGAGTCTCCGAAAATTAGGGTTCTGGTAAACAAGTCTTCACGAAACGAGAGTCGGAGAACCCGTAGGCTATTCTGTTGGTAGAAGAGCAACGAAGATAGTTATTAGACACTTTGTTGTTCAATCTGAGAACTGCACTAGCCAAGATAGAAGTCGGCAAGCTTTTGGCATGACCCGATCAGTATACCAATATTTGTCTCCCCGATAGAGCTGTCAATAAGTGAAATAGTTGAGATAGAAGGTGAGCCGAGGGGGATACCAGCTGTACTCGTTATGTCGCATGGAGCTTGTCCATCGGCACAGTAATCGTTGATCTCTATCTGCCCCAGGCGTAGTGTAGAGGGAGGGCGGGCAACATGCTTGAAGCACTGGTGCTTTCAGCCCATAGAACCGCTGGTCTTGACAGACGATCGTTGGCCGTACCGTGTGGTATCCTCTTCTCATCTATTTTTGAGTCGTGAGGGGTGAGTCCCCGTAGCTGACGGACAGCAGTAGCTGGGGCAATGGCTTCAATACCGCAATCACGCCCCTGTGGTTATCGGAGCTCAGCCATGCAAAGTCTCCTGGCCGCCTGGTCTCCGTCCAGCGCAGTTTAATAACCGGCGGTTTCGGTGTTGCTTACTTCTTCAAAACGGGCATTTCCTGTCTCTATCACTATAACCCCATGATGTAGCAGCTGCTGATTGTATCTCAGGCGGTCTTTCTTGTGGTTTACCTCCCCGAGTCGCAGCGGTCACTTGCTAAACATGGGTATCCTACTATGGGATATATACCAGATATATACCAGTATACGAACGACGATATATGTGCAGGAGGCGCAACGAGGAAGCTCTGGATATTCTCACTTCCCTTGAAGATTGGCTGGACACGTCTGCTTGCCTGTGGGCTACAGTCATGCAGCAACGTCCAGGCGTCAATGTGTTGGTAAGACGGAATTACTAAGCAGGACTTACGGCGAGGTTTGAGACTCTCCTTAGGTGTATTATTTCGCTCACACCCTTACAACGGACCTTAGATCTAAGGAGAAGCTGTCGCTATATATCTCTACTCGCCTTACCCTTAAATACTGGGCGTTTTCGCTCATTCCAGTGTTCTGCCTCGACCAGATGACCAGAAGGCAGCCTTTGATATGGGGCTCGGTGATCTGCAGCATCAGCTTTCTCCTGCTACGTATACATCGAACATAGATATACATAAGCTAACTCCCAGTAGGCCGGGGTTCTACAAAAAAGACATTACAACAGTGAAAGCCAAAGTCTCCATGGTGTGGTTCTTGTATGCTATCCCCTTCTCGTCTCGCCTCGTCTTGTTTCGACCTTTTCGACCGTTCAAAGTGTCTTCGAAGCCGCGTTCGGTGGAGGACATATGGTTTTCTTCGTGTTGAACGTAGTATTCGCGGCTACGATCTTTCTCTTCTTACCCGAGAGTAGCGGGTGTTCACTTGAGGAGATTGATGACATTATTATGGGCGCGAGCAATAGGCTCTTTGTTGTGGATAGGACGGGTCGGCTTCGTCCTGGATTTCGCAGTCAGTATAAGCGAGGACTGCCGGTGGATAGCAAAGGGCACTATAATATCTAGATACCCCTATCATGGGTCTATCACCGAGAGGAGAGCTCTATTTATATTTACCCACTGCAATCCCATATTACAGGGATGAGAAGGTATGTATATGAAGTCGGGGAAGGACTACAGGGTTGGTCTTATGGTCATAATCCAAAAGAGTTCACAAGAACCTATCACAACAAGTTTGTTAATTCACCAGCAAAGATGGTAAAAACCGAAAGCATACAACAGCTGGGCTATTGCGAGAACCAGCTCTGAGCAATGAGTCGCAGCTGAAGAGAACGAACCGTCAAGACCGCCAATTCCTACAACTCTACTGGTAGCTGTATGCAACCAATAATACTGCGTATCAGGGGGGCTAAGTAAAACTATGCACAAAGGAGGGAATCCACAGGCCCTCCGGTCGCTATGCTAGGACAGACCAGTACAGTGGCATCAGACTGCATAGTTCTTATGCTCTGTCTCTTCCAAAAACATATACATTCAGTATGATCTCGGAGGTCGCCCTCAAAACCTTCTTCTTTCGAATTGATGTTGCGCTATTTTGTTTTGAAGGTGTTGTCCGACAGTATATACCAGAGAGCCATGAATATAAGCAGCCTGATATGTAGCCAACCATACCGGGGTTTTTCATAGTCGTACTGAGTCTTCCTGAATTCCACTATAACAGATCCCGGTTCAGACTCGGGAAACCCTTCGAATGTGACTTTCAATCCCGCCAGCTTGGCCATCTGGCGCCATTCTTGCGGAGTCCGTTCCCGTCCACCATACAATAATATCATCGTTGCATGAGAGGCCGCCATGTCCTTTACCTTTCTACTCTCATGCACTAGGAGCCGCGAGTATGGTTCCATCACTTCAGCCACACGCTGTAAGAGCCGCACTGCGTTGAGATCTGGGAGATTATGTAGGATGTAAGAGAGGCTGTAAATCAGTGCGCCCTTGACTGGCTGGGGGCTACTCTCATCACTGTAATCCCACTGGCTTATAGTAACGCCAGGCACATCATCAAGGTCATGCTGAAATTCCTCGACAACCAGATCCTCTGTCTGGAGTTGTGGGAAAGCATCTTTAAGCTGTAGCAATAGCTCGCCTCTTCCGCCACCAATATCCACAATCTTGGTGGATGTGGATGGGCCACCTTCTGCGAGGACAGCGCCTAGACTGTACCCGACTGACTTGAGCTGCTCGGGTATGGTTGTCACCCCACCAAATTTGCCGGCCATAAAGCTGTTGAAGCTATCCATACGACCCTCAGCTGCCATAATTGCATATGTATTCATCTTCCTGTACTCGTCTCTTCCCATGAGCTCATATGCATATTGCATTGGTGTATCATTCGCCTGGAAAGGGTATGCAAAGCTCTCGGCTTTGAGTTTTCGCATCATAAACGACGCGGCGAGAATAACCTCAGTGGAACTTGATGCAATTAGCGCAAAAATTCAGCATTGGTCAGGGCCTCACAAGTGAATTCCCCCATGGACCGCGGAGGGATTTGATGCCAGGTGTCGAGTAAGGTCATTGGCGGCAAATTGACCCTCTTCCACTACATCTAGCAGACCTAGCCCACCCATCGCCAGCAACGTGTCATCTGCGTTTGTCAACTAGGAAGCATAACATGTAGCTATCTCCATCACCTACCAATGAGTTGTAGAGCTGATAAATCACGGACTGTTAGCAGTGAGCTGCAACACTTGCGAAACAGCGTAGCCTTACGCGGTACAACATTCAGGGCACTATTGGTAACCCTGGTTTGGTAGGCACCCAGGACATCCCGTGCAGAAAGGGAATCATCACTTTTAGCAATAATACTGAAGAGATCCAGGTGCGCAGCGACGGGGAAAAAAGCGAGTAATGCGGGCTAAAACCCGTCAGTCGCGAGAATAAACTATCAGGGTCGATAGATATCCCATACTGTTGACAATATACGGGAGACTTGGCCGGCCACTGGGATCGGGGCCATGATTGAAACTGTATAACGTCTAGCCAGCGATCCTCGATAATAGGGGTCGTTCGTGAGACCGTGTGGGAGACGACGGATTATATCGGCAACGGTGTGCAGTGATATCGAGGTTGCGGTCAGGCCATAACCGGGGTGAAAATGACATAGGATTCTCGGTCTCGATAAGAAACGAGGGATGGAATTTAACGAAAAGTAGGGATGGGAGGGGTGGGTACGAGGCAAGCCCTTTCCGCGGCGCGTCCAATGTGGGTGAGGAACAGAATGTCAAAACATTGAGCAACCTAGACTGGCAATAATGAGACGCAGTAATTTGTTGGATTTCGGCTAAATACTGCTACGTGCCGGTCACTAGCTAGTCACTTGGCCTCGATAGTATGACAGACTGAAACGGTGGTTCATGCAACTCTCATGTAGCAAGAATAGGGATGCCCTTTCTGGACCCTGAACTTGGTGATACCTCCCGCACCGAGTGCACCACCCTGCGTTAATGCATCAATGTTTTATGTCGACTCATGCATACTTTCAGCCCTCAAATGCGACGTAGCCGGCTTCCCAAATTCGCGACTGGTCAGTTCTGCCGTCGGCAAAGTGACTTGTACGCCAAATGAACATGCCAATGCGATACTCCTTACCTATATAATGCTGGACAGGCTTCACCCAATTACATTGCAAGGTCGCGTATCCCTTGCACCATACAGGAAAAGACTGGGAGATCCGCAATACCTGAACTTGAAGAGGGACGAGGAACTAGTCATAAAAGTATACAAATTATAGTGTCACATGTTAGCCCAATTCACCAGAACAGGTTGGTTGAAGTTGCTTTTTGTCTGTCAAGGAGCAGAATGCGAAGACGGAAAGCAAAATCGCGATGGAAGCTGTGCTGAGTATCAACTGGCGTATCAGTCTAAAACAGTCTGGGGGCAATCTCACCGTATATCAAATTCATGTAGAAATAGCCGACCGTAACGTGGAGATATCCGGAAAAGTTAAGACAGACTGAGACCATATAGTGGATTACAGAGGATACTATATTATGGACTGAGGAGCCTATCCGATATCGACTAACTTACAAAAGAGACTATTGCCAACATTTGTCCAAGAAAGTATAAGAAGTCTTTCTGTTCTTCGGTCTTTACTTCCGGTATCTCAGATTTTTAGTCCGCGAGAGGTCAGATGAATGAGGTGTACTGATAGGGATATATATCCGCCTAATTACTGCAGACCCACCCCCTTGCTCCCTGGGGTAAAGACGGTCGCTTCTCAACCTGCTTTTGTATGGGAAGATGAATGTGCTTCCTCACTATGTGAGGTCTCTATATCACTACCCCATAGCCTTTGCTAAGAGCTTTGTTGGGCTTCGCTACGAATCAGGTAATATTCTTACTATATTCTTACCTGACTTAGTTTCCCTAATTTAGTATCCACTATCTATAAAGTACTAATACGATCAAGGCTCTTGTAATTTCTTCTTTCCTACAACGAGGCAGCCAATCCTGTTTCCCATAATCTCTTATCTTCTAGACCTCGGTGTAGGTCACCGTTGTGTCCATGACACCGGGGTTTTCATTAAGCAGCTTCGTCAACTGAGCATTTCTGGTCGCTTCATCGGGGATTGCCTTGATACGAGCGGCCTGCTGCCAGAACAATTCGCGCTTTTCTTGCAATTCGGCGCTCCGTTGCGCTTCAAGGTCCTTTTCGCTCAGACCAATAGGCTCACTTTCAATGAAGATCTCTTCCTCGAGCGGGCCAGAGTCTTCCTCTCCCTCTTCACTCTCCTTCTCCTCTTCCTCCTTCCTCTTCTGCTCGGCCGCCTTCCGCTCTGCCTCTACATCAACCTTCTCCTCTCCAATGCGGTTCCCAGCATCGTCATAGACGTCCCGGTAAAGGGCAACACCATCCTGATTTCCGTTCTCGTCGTAGGTCGGCTTGTAATACCCATTTGCCGTTGCAGCTTGCTTCTCGGTTTGTTTCAGGGGCTGCTAATCGTTAGTACACCATCAAACAACTCCTGGTGGGACTTACCATGCTCCGGAAGGCCTGAATCCTGTGAAGCTTGAATCCAGCTCCACCGAATGAGACGACAAGTCCTTGGTCGCCCTGTATACTGTTAGAATTTGGCATTGCACCAGGAAAGCATAACCATCACCTCTGTCGCTTCATATGTCTTCCATCCCTTGGATTCGAGCTTTTTCAATGACGACCCACTCGCCCCGACCTTTGCAATCCCAGTGGCTCCAACTTCTGCTCCTGCGCTGGTATCACGGCTATGTCCACTTTCCATAGTGATGGCACACTCTGGGGTCGACCATGTCGTATGGATTGCCCACAGTCCGTAGTCTTTGATATCATCGCCGTAATCGGACTTCACAAGGGCCTTTGCGTTATCCTTCACCCACCCGGCTATCGAGGGACCAGGTGCACCGGCGAATCTCTCATTTTTCACAACCTCGGTGTTGATCAGAGCTGCTTTGCCAGTCGAGCCGACCTTGTTCTTTGCATTCGCAGAGACGTCCACTGGGGCGGCACTCAGAGCACCGGAGAGGCCGGCGTCAAGGCCAAAGCTTGATTCCGCTTCACTTCCAGAGGAGACGGTCTTCCACATGCTCTCTGTCGGTCTATCCATGGTAAGGGGCCGCTTGATGCCTGTAAATCCATCTTTCTCTGGGCGGCCTTCCTCAGAGATGTCCGTGATCTGAACCCACCTTCCATATCCATCGAAGTATCCGACCGAACCAGGGTGGAGGTCACTGTATCGTTGGGGCGTGTATAGGAAGTGGCCCTCACCGTTGCCCTTCATGAGCTCAGCGTACTCCTCGCGCATTGATGGAAGTGCCATTTTGAGATAGTGTGCAAGGTGGTAATCTGAATTTTGAGGAAAGAAACTTGAAGAGCCCATTCTCATCTGAGGGGTACCTCAATTTAATGTGTGGGCGGGATAGATGTGCGGGTCGATACTCGGCTGAATGGGTCAAAGTGATCGTGTTCGTGAAGATCTCCCCGCTCGTGCACAGGCACTAATTACACTAAGATCAATAGATCCTTATAATTTGGCATTGACGAGATATGACCCATAGACAAAGGTTTGTTGCCAGCCTCTCTGATCGATAGGATCACGTTCGCGAACCTGTGCTGGCCGTCGAAATGTGGACCGCTCCGCTAAGATCGTGGCGTGCGAACGATTTCGGAAACGAGCATCACACATTCCATTTCCTTCCCAAGGGCGTGGCTGTAAATTACATGTTGATAATAGCTTCATTGTGTATATAATGTGTCTGATGATGTCGCCGCTATATATCCGTCATTCCCCTGGTTCTTGCAGGGAGTTGTTTACATTACGCCTGACGATCGGTAGCCCAGTGGATCAAATCCAGCCTCCCGTGCAGATAATGACATAGATTCGATCCACAAGCTGAGCCGACGGGCTGGCAACTTGGCAAGGCTCCATACGTGGGAGATCCTGCAGAGCTAGAGTGGCTGGAATATCAGACATAATGGGCTGAGATCTGTTGGCAGCTATGAAGTAGGAGTCTCAGAATGATACCTTCAAATCTTGGTAGCGAATTAACGCCACTGCGTTGTCCATACGCTGTAATTTGATGACAGGCTTATCTTATTTGGATGGTGCTTTGGCACTCAGATCTGTATTGGCCTTTTGATCTGAAAAATGACATCATTATCTAGGGACAGTGCGGCATTCATTCATGGGTCCTCGAGCAGTGGTACCTCACTTCACCTCAGATTGTGGCCTGCCGGGCGGGAATAAAATAGAGTTGTTGCAAGAGAGCGAGTCAAGTTTCACGGTCATTCATTGGGAAGGGGCGGACGCAAATCCAATTATGGTATTCAGCACAGAATAGGAACTTTAACGGGTATAAGAACTTGAATTTAATTGAATTGGAGTTCTTCATCTCGACTCTGGTTGGTATTGTGTCGGTACATTATCTCGTCTACTCAGTTTTCCTCTATCTAAAGGGTCGCAAGATACATTATAGGGTCAGTACTCGGTTATTGTTGTTCGCGACTCGAAACCTCAAGCAAAACAGACCAAGCGCGCCACTTTAGATATTTTGTTTTGTAAGGACCATTAACATAGTAGGTCCTTTAAGCAGCTTTATTCTACCTTTACTGTCTCCAATTTCACTTGCAAAGAAGAAATTGAAATAGCCTATATAAATAAGGCAGCTATTAGTCTTTATCTGAGCTCTGTACCAAGTAGATAGGGGTTATATTCCCTGTGTTAGACAGGCCGGTGACTTAAATCTACAATAATAGTAGTATTATACAAGCCCGAAAAAAGAGGACGACGTGAAATAAATGCTACCAAACTCTAAATAAGATATAGTGAATGTTAAGGTGGTTCGTTCCCAATTTGTCACGCCACTCCCAGGCCAGCCTTTCTTTGTCCTCCATCAGCAGCAGAGTGGGAAAGTCTATTGCGATAGTAGAGGTGGCGAGCTTTTAGGCTTCTATGACAACTCAAACCTGCAGAATCGTCCGGTGCTGCGTCATGGTTCATAATCAGACAAGTCAGCCGCCAGTCCATTATATATCTCCACCTATCCCATGCGGTAGCTTAATGGGTTGAGACACAGACCAAGATACCACCCACACCCTGCGATAGCAGCTGCCAACTGAAGAATAATGGACAGAACAGAGGAAGGGAACATAGGGGATTTAGACGAGGCAGACCAGCTCCCCGTCAAGGACCCCAGAAAGGACGCCAACCCCATATGTTATATCTGCAGCTCCGACTTCGGCGAATTCGACGGAAGAACGAAACTCATGACAGGAATATATTCCGCTGAGTCTGTAAATCCTCACTTGCGGAATCGGGAGGGTGGTGGGTGGTGTCGCTTTTATCGTATGAGTATGCACGCACTGTTTCCCCGGTTTCCTTTGCTTCCCTTCCCTTCATTCCGGTTGACTCTGTTGAAAGCACTTGATATGGTCCATGGATACTGGTGCTAATGCGGATCGACAGTCCTCTTCCACCCACGGAAAAGTATATGCCGCCTGTCTGGCGTATCACTTTTCAGCGACAAGGACCTTGGCTTTCATACGCGCCAGGCGCCGTGGAACGAGGACAAACTGATCATAAGATCAGAAAGCAATCCAGGCATGCATGAAGAGCTCCTAGTAACGGCACTACAGCATGAGGCGCAGCACCACTCTGCCCCGGATAGGCTCACGTGTTTTATGATGCATGCTCGGTGCTGGCAACTACTTCGCAGGCACAAGGCTTGGACATTATCTGGGGGCGACGTCAAGATCATACTAAAGGCGCTACGTCGTAAGAGTGCCCGGGACTGGAACGATTCACTATACAATCCTATTGAGTTCCTGGCTTTACTTCGGGAGAAAGGCTTGCGGATTCTTTACGATGACATGGGTAATTGAATTAGCCACATTGTTTGAGGCCCTGCAAATATGGATGCTAATTACTGGGCCTTCGCGCCGATAGACCCTTTTTATTGTCCTCGTGCACAGGGAATTATTCGACAAGCTCGGCGCAGGACAAAACGAAGGTTTCAAGTTATACGATACGGCCAAAAGAAGACGTACTTGGATCGTCTTCCACCAGAAATCCTACGGGTGACCGCAAATTTGCTCCCTTCCGCGGACGTTGCAGCAGTCCAGAAGCCAATGGAATCTTACTTAGGCGATGGGTATTGGCGCTCGAGAGTCGCAGATCTTTTCCACGAAGTTCGAGATTTATCTAGCGAGACCTTAGACTGGGAGTATCTATGCTTTGAGCTGGAGCGGCTCGAATTTGAAAGGAACGGGCAATCAAATGGTCGGCGATACGTTCTTCAACATTTGGAGGAGATTACTCGCTTTGTCTCTGGTATAATACATGTCTAACAATACTGATCAATTATGATTATCTTTAATGTGCTGAAGTAGTTGAATGATGGTTTGCGCATCGTTGTTCACCTGATAGGGTTGGACCTGATGTCGCATGGGCTCGATATCATCTTTCTCGTCGCTATATTCATAGAACCGCACCTCCGTCCCGATTGCAATGGCGCCGTAACACATTGCCCGTGCTGTCTGGCCCTGGCGAGCTGTTCGGCCCCAACCTCGGAGGTATTGGCGGAGCTGTCTTTCGGCACTTAGCCAGCCTGGCCGGCGACGGCCCCTTGGTGTCTTCTTGGTCTCTACGACGAAGAAGGGCCGGCGAAGGGATCCGACCCAGTCGCAGATGGTGAAGTCGGTATATCCACCGGGGTTTCTGGCATGCGGTTCGACGGCATAGTGGCCTTCGAAGGCTGGAAAAATCGTCCCCAGAATAACACTCCATGTAGCCCCCACGTAGTCCTCGGGGTTGCTGCAGTTGATTCTGGCATACTCCCTGGGGAAGTTATTGAGGGTGTTGTACTGTTTGTTTCGTCAAATGGAGCCATGCTACTGCGCAGCTAGTCTAGAAAGACATCTTACGTTTGCTCGGGCCATTTTGTGGAGAAGGTCTTGTTACGCTACAAAGCTATTAGTATACACGAGGACCTAATATTCATAGGTACGTAGGAGTCCACTTACATTCTGATTTGACAGGTTCTGGTGGCTTGATTCACGCGCAGCGAAAGAGAAAGAAAGGAAAAAGGCCTACGCACGCTGGCGCTTCCGTAGACCCCAGTCATAGCCTTCGGCCTGCGCCTTCCAAACGGGGCTTATTCTGAATGCATTATTGTTCCTCATCTTGAATGGAGTAAATGCTATCTAAGGAAGGCACGGTATGGGCCGGGAAGAAAGCACAGAAAATCACCCCCAACATTAAACCAACCCAGCCCTATATCGCATGAGGTGTAACGAGGCCAATGACGATTGTTACATAGGCCTAAATCAACCCTCTGGATCTGCTGCGGGTGTCTTGAATAAACAAAGTGGATTTCACGTCTTCCGAAAGTAGGAGGGTGTTATCTTCGCTTGGTCCAAGGTACTTGCTCTCTTTCTGGGTAGTTCGTCTCCAACGCGGGCCACTGTGGCAGGAGCAGCTACTCCCAGGACACAGATTAGGTCTTCCAATTTAGGCCTGTCAACTAGCACTTACACCACCGTTTCCGATGCTACACAGTCGCACTTGTCGTCCCCCCCAAAGCGGCGTAGTTTCTTACCTTGATATCACCCGTCTCTCCTGCACTCACCCAAGACTTAGTACCTATCACCCATGAAGCAGCAACACCCGCAGGACCCTTTCCACTTCTAATTACGTTGATAATGGTGGCTTAAGTACGGCTGAGCGGACGGGAAGCCCTGTTTTCCACACCCTGTGGTCGTATGCACTACATAAATAAAACAATTGATTTATAAAGTGCATTAGATTACGGCGGATAACTATTCATCTCCTTAGAAGAATTTGGTATTTAGATAAGGGATTTGTATGACTTCATTAAGCTAGGCGCTGCATGATATAAGTGACCGTAAATGTAGGATAGACTCGAAGCAGGTTGTTTCTCATACAGAGCATTTCTCAGGCAATGGAAACTGGCAAATCATGTGTGTTGTATACCATATCCTGGTTGAAGTCACTATTTCTTTCAAATTATATTAGGAAACCCTATAAATACGGCTTAATTGATACTGCATAAGACCAGGACACCGTGACACGAGGAGAGTCGGATAACGAAGGCGCGAATTGAATGCTATTATAAACAGAGTTTAACCCAAATGCATTCATGACTGTACTGAGAACTGGTTTCTGGCTCTTGAAGTTCCCGGAGCCTGGGCCCTCGAAGATAATACTTTGGAGGTCCCCATGAGTCCAGTCCTGTCACTCTTTCGCAACCAGCTTAACAGGATCGCCCTCCTCAACCCAACCGCAATACGATTAGCTCACAGAATATCCTATCAATTGCTGAACCTCCAGAGGGTGGGATTTGACGACATCTCGATGAATTGCAAGGAACTGATTCTCGTCCTGTCGGAGACAATCCTTGACCATGTGCATAGAGTAGATATTCCGTCGGCTGTTCGCGGACTTGTTTTCTCCAACACCATGCCAGACGCTACCAATGATCATAAAGACGTGGTCGACATTCGTCTCACAAGTGGAGCGGAGGGACTAGTCAGGTGCCAAGACCATCCTCCCATTTGTGGGATCCGACAATGACTTGCGTAGCACCATTTTTGTAGTTGGTGTCCTGGGCCACAAAACAGCATCAGTGATGAGGAATAACCCCGGATGCCTCGCTTGTCATACTGTGCCTGCAATCAAAAGACCCAAAAAGCTGAAATCTCCGCTCCCTTCTTCATGATAGTAGTGCTGCGGAATGTCATCACGGCGCAGCGGTTGCCCTACAGTCCTCGGTCCACGAGGAAAAGCCTGTGAAACTGGCAAAATTGGACCGGAAACGCAAATGCTTCTGGAGCCGCCCCACCACGGATAGCTGAGAAAGAGGGTCAGTGGACTGATGACACTGGATGCCTGCAGGCCAGGAGGAACCTTACGTTACATCACGAAAAAGCTTCTTTACTAGCGCAGAGTCTTACTTGATTACACTTTGTAGTATAAAGTGCTGAGATTTGACTTCCGAGATATTAAGTTCACCAGCTAACCTCTAGTGTGAAGTAATAATAGATAGCCATTAGAAGACAACTATATAGACTTATCAGGTTTAAGAATATTAAATCTACTGACTTGTGAACAGGGAGGATACAGTACAAGTTACGATGGTACGGCTCCACCCCACGGGGAATTGCGGGGTTACCGCCGATTGGACCGGAAATTGGAGTTGACAGCAGCAATTCAGGGCTGCGAGTGGGACACTCCAGAAGTCATTGGAGATACCAGACTCAGAAGGGAAAGTCTACCCTACAGAAACCCAGTGGTACCTAAATTCTTTCCCTTTCCGGTTTGCCCTGATTGCTCCCCCAGATACCACTCATAAATGTGGGAAGAACCTTCGAAATTGACTCCAGCACCAGCTTAACCATATCTACGAACACCACTCAATCAATTCATTTCGAGAGTTACAGGACCAACAGAACTTCATTCATCAACCTGCGTGCAAGGTCTACCGTCATGACCCAAAAGTCCGAGTCTCCGGGTAGCCCATCCCGGGGTGTCGAGAAGACCTTGACCGACGCCGAGATCCCCCCGGAACAATTGGAAAAACGGTATACCCTCCTATCTGTGATCGCATTCGCCTTCACTACAATGAACTCATGGATGGCGTTCGCGTCCGGCATCGCAGTTCCGCTTGCGTGTGGCGGAGGCCCTGGCATTATCTACGGCCTCATCGTGGGAGCTGTCGTGATGGCCGTCATCAATGTTGGTTCGGCAGAATTGGCTTCTGCTTTCCCTTCGGCCGGGGGCCAGTACCATATGGTCTTCATGGTGTTTCCGAAATCATCACGTCGGGCGGCCGCCTTTTTCGTGGGATGGATTACGATCGTCTACCTCATGGCGGCGTTGGTATCCTGCAATTTCTTTGTAGCGAGCTCAATCCTCGAGCTCGTTGCGCTCTGGACTGAGACGTATCAGGTTCAAGCATGGCATACCTATCTGCTTCATGTGGCGTTATGTATCGTTGGGTTCTCCCTGACAGCTCGATTCCCGGCAGCCGTGGGATGGTTAGGTGTTGGCATCTTCTTTCTGTCACTGATGGGCTTCGTCGCCTCGATGGTCACCCTATTGGTTGTCAGCGAAGAAATGCAGAGCAGTGACGCGGTATTCCGCAACTTTGAAAATACTAGTGGATGGTCGGATGGCTGGGCAATGATTATCGGAATCACAGGGTGCCTTTGGGCGTACAGCGGTGGTGATGCACCAACACACGTCGCGGAAGAAGTGCCGAACCCCAGTCGCAATGTGCCGATTGCCATGTGCGTCTCGATCGGCCTGGGGTTTGTCACCGTTCTGGCGTGGATTATTGCGCTCATGTTCGTCGTGAAAGATGTCGACGCGATTGTGGATTCGACTGTTCCGATATTGGAGGTATACAACCAAGCATTGGGGTCCAGGGTCGCGAGCACCATCTGGAGTGTGTACTATATGGTGATGTTTTACGATATTGTTCTGAATCTCTTCATCTTTGGAGGTCGAACGATCTGGTCCATGTCTCGTGACGGCGGTATTCCCTTCGCCAGATGGTTCTCTCATCTCCAATGGAACAGTCCAGTGCGAGCGACAGCTCTCATGCTGGCTCTGCAGATTGTCGTCGGCATCCTATACATCATCTCATCCGAAGCCTACAGCAGCTTCATCAATCTCACCTTGTTCAACCTCAATATCACCTTTGCGATTCCTCAGGCAGCTCTTTTCTTCCGTGGCCGGGGGTGTCTCCCAGAACGAGCTTTTTCGCTGGGAAGATATGGATCTGCCGTTAATCTGGTGGCGACCTTGTTCATAATTCTTTTCTCCATATCATTTTGTTTCCCCGTGTCCGTGCCCGTTACCGGGTCGTCGATGAACTATTTGGTCGTTGTCATGGCTATTTCGTGGATTATTCTAGCCGCGCTGTGGTGGGGAGGACTGAACAAGACGTTCACTGGGCCGCGAGAGATTATCGAGAGTGAGAATGGGAGCTTTTAGATGTATTAACTAAAGGCTGTCGCGAGATAGCGTCACGGATAATCTGTATTAGACACTGTTATACGAAAAAGCCAAGTCTGGACAACTATGAAATTTAAATGCAACTTCTCTTCCTCCTGAAGCAATAATCTTCATTCTTCACACTCATTGTTTCATCACGTATTTGCCCTCGATCTGGTTACAAGTTGCTTAGACGTCAGAAACAATACCAACGCAAATATATTGACACAGGGAACCCACTTGGCCTTTCGACATCTCACTCGTCAACTCTTCTATCTCCCCCAATGCAGCCCATTTCACTCGAGGGACCACAACCCGATTTTGGACAAATATCAAAGCCTCGAGGATATCAGCACGAGTACCCACGGACGAACCCTTGACCGTCCACCCTAATCGATCATCCGCAACGGGAGGAAGTCCACTTTGGCATGCTCTGGCAGAATAGAGACGCACATTCAAGTGCGGAATGGTCCCAGCATATCAAAAGCCTTCTGATATGCTGCAGCGGCGGTGGTCGTGATAACCACAGCCCTAACACCTTGTCCATCAGTCAACTCTTTGACTTTCTTCCCTGCAGCTTCTCCAGAAGGAAACACGTCCACGTAGTGCTCTGCACCCTGGGATTTGCAATACGCCTCCTTGCAGCGCTTGAATCGTCCACGATAACGCGGTACCCCATTGCATGTCCGAAAGCCACTCGTAGTGCTCACACATCGCCGCCGGCCCCCGAGACCACCATCTATTGTCCCGGTGTCAAACGGCAGCCCTTGATCACTTTATAGGCGGTCACACCACCGCAAACAATTGGCGCGACCTCTTCATCCGGCACGTCGTCAAAGGCTGGGGGAATGCGAGCGAGATATCGCAATGGCATGATCGTATACTCGCCAAAGATGTCTGGATATGCTTTCGCCGAGTGCAGGCCTTCTGCACAACGCGTTTCCCCTTCGTTAGTAGGATCCAGGCAGTAGCTGCAAACGCCGTAGATGTCGCGGGTCCAGGCGACTCCGACTCGCGGACCAATTTCGACTCTTGGGTCCAGTGATGGGACGTCCGATCCAATCGCCGCAATTCGACCGACTCCTTCATGGCCCAAGATATTTCCGACAGGTCCCATATGTCCGAGGGCCATGCCTAAATCTGAGCCACAGAGGGAAGTGACGGAAAGACGGATCAGCAGCTCATTCGGGCCTGGTACTGGCATAGGTAGAGCCGCGAGTTGGAGCTGAGTAGGGACGGAGGTTGGGGGCTGTCAAGGATGATTAGTAGTACTTGATCTATCATTATAATGCATCACATCCCTGCGCACCCTCCCTCTCCAGCTTTTTTAGTTAGTCAATCAGCCAGTAATAACTGAATCATCATTCCTGTCCTTTTTGCAGCACTCCTGATAGTTCCGAGACAGCTAGATTCAAGTATATACTTCCACGTACTATAGGCACAAACCCGTGTAGCATCCATCATCCTGGAAGAGCAATTTCTTCTCTTCCGGTGTGACCTGATAGATTGATCCTCCCATGTCGCAAACATACGCCAGTTTCTTCTCACTGTCGACCTTCAGCCCAATCGGCTCATGGAACTGGCGTGCCAGAATCCGGTGGCTGCTCCTAGTCTCATTCAAGTCCGTTATATCGGCTTTATTTAGCGAGGAGCCCGTGGGATACTCTCCGCGGTCCGTCCAGTACAAAACGCCCGATAAAGGATCAATCTCAAGATCAATCGGTTCGGGCAACTTGTCTAACACTAGCTCGATATCCGGGCGATTCTCCGCCGTTGCCCCGGCCGGCATGTCAATTCTAGCACGGAAAATCCTTCCCTTCCCGGCTTTACTAGGGCCCTTTTGTGTCCAGTAGAAGTGCCCACGGACCGAGTCGAGGGCAATACCCACGCACCATCGTTGCATAGCGTTTAGGTGTTCGGGGTTAGAGTATTCGCCTGCGGACACGAGAAGCTCATGATTAGACCCGTCGAAATCCACTCGGTGCACGCCCATGCCTTCGCGATCGCAGAAGTAGATTTTCTGCGCCTCATCGTCGATAACTAGCTGCTTAGGTGTAACCACCGCGCCCGGTTCGACAACGGGCCTGATATCCGAGTCGTCGAGATTGGCCGAAAGAACAGAGCCGTCGCGTGCGGATAGGTTCCTCCCCATACTCGTCCAGAAGATGCGGCCCGCGGAGCGCGAGACGGCAATTCCATCTGGTGTGACCTGTTCCGAAACGATGGTTGTGACGGTCTTCGTTGCGAGGTTGAAGCGGAGCACTCGGCCGCTTGTAGTGACCTGGCTAATTTCGTTCCTCGATCCAAGACCAACGTCCAGAACGTAAATCTCCTGGTGAGTGAGGTCATGCGGAGTGGCTTGCTGAAGATATAGTCCGCCTTTCTCACTCTTCTGTCCCAGTTTCCCCAGTTCAATGTAGTTATCCCGAAGCCAGTCCACGGTCATCTTGCTGTCCAGGCCACGCTCCTGGATGTAGTGGTCCTCGATAAAGGCAACGGTATCTAGGCCAACCTGGTCCATCATTCGGCAGGGCGGCATACTCGAGGACGTTTGGAACATCTGCTCGAAGAGAACGTCAATCTCCTTGGGCGAGCTAACCTCCTCGGACAGAATAAGCATGATCTCGCGCTTCATGGCGGCCCAGAGACGATTGAAAATGAGTCTTACAGATTAGTCTTACCCAACACTTGCTAAACGCATAGGTCAACTCACCCAGTCGACTCCTTCCTAGCAGTAACAGGAATCATCCCACACTCACTTAACACACCACTCAAAAAAGGGAACAAACTCTCCTCCGTCTGCCCACTCGTCATTAATTCCACCGTTCGAATAGCCGGCGGCATCGTAAAATGCATATTCAAAACCCTTCGCTTCCGCTCCTCGCCCACTTCGCCCATCATCTCGCGCGACTTGAAGGAGCTACTATTCGACGCAATAACACAATCAGGCGACGCACACCGGTCCACTTCCCCAAACGTCGATATCTTCAGCGGCAGTTTCTCCGGCACTGCTTCGACAACCAGCCACGACGACTTAACCGCCCGCTGAATCTCGGTGAAAATCCCATGACGACCCGCTGGACGGGCTGTATTGGCGAACGCTCCGAATTTGGCTTTGTTTGCGTCCACGAAGCGCGATGCGTCGTCTAGTGCTGTCTGGCTCGGATCGCGGATGTGCACGGTGTACCCGCCGGCGGCGAAGGCGGTTGCGATACGTCGGCCTAGCACGCCCGCTCCGAGGACGGTGATGGGCCGTGAGACGTAGTTTGAGATCATCTGGACTCGNTTCCTGGCTGGTTTGATATTAGAGCTACATTGGGCATTGAGTGCAATGGCGGGGGCATTGTATGTAGGCGTCTAGTGCTGTCTATGACGTTATATCGGCTTATTCGGAATATGACCGACCATTATACTCCCAACGCATAAGATCTCTTTGTATGCAACAAAGTGTCGAAGTCGACTGAGTTGAATCATTTCCGCCGCGTGTTGACCGCAACTATCCGGGAATTCTCAAAAACCGAGGAGACCAAAGCTCTATCTCCTATATCCCCAGACACCTTGTCTCTGAAGCCCTACGTCTTATCCCGAACAACACTATAGCCTCGGTCCCCACGAAACAAATTCTGCACTCCATAGCCCTCTCTCCTCAAGTCACAAAGATATCCAATACTTGAATTATCGCGCTGGTGTCCAACACTTAGGCTATACCAGTAGAGATAGAGATCTTTCCGACGCGGTTAAAATGTTGATTATCACTGTCGCACGTGCGTACAATGAAGATACCATCGCGAGAGAGATTGCAAGAGAGGCTGTTTCTGTAATACTCTTCCTATCTCGTCACCCTTAAATTCCGATATGTACGTTGGCGAATATCCATTGGGGCCATGGGTTTGGGATAGAGCTTGTTGCGGATTTACGTTGGAGGCGTACCACTTGATTAATCTTGTGGATGGAGTCCTTTCTCGCAAACGATTGAAATCTAATGAGTCTTTCGAAGAGGAGGTATCACTGCTGGAAATGCAATCTTTTCGACGTTTCGCCGCAAAGGCTCTCCCTGACTATGATTACCCGTCGCAAAATATGCCCCATCGTGCATTCTGGAATAGATTGGGAGTTAACGGATAGCTGGGCCTACCAACTGACTGCCAGACTGTGTTGGGAGTGAGGAGGGGGGCATTACTGCATTAGATGCAGACAAGGAAACCAGACTGGGTCTTCAGCGCGATCTCAAGCTGTGTTCTACTATATTGTACGTTTATAATATGCTATTGGGGGAAAGGTATGATGAAAAGGAAGCTGAATTCGAAATGCCAAATCTACAGCAGGCGCTAACCTAAAAGTAGATATCGCCTTCCTAATATAGCTAGTATATCAAGCTATTTAAGACGGAGTATTACTTATACGAGAATTATAATAAGATAGAATTTATATACTGGACCTTTATAGCTAGCTCCATACTACTCTATAGTATAGTATATTATATAGCTTCACCTATATATTTTAACATTTATAAAGTTTTTAACCTGGCAGAATAGTTTCGACTATATTTAATTAGGAAACTGTTTATTACTAATTTTATAATAGTCGTCTTGGCATTTTGAAGACTTTTTTTGTCATCCCACTGTACGGAGTAGGAATACGTGTCGCGGTCTTGGCTGTCGTGACAGAAGCCAAGCTATTCAGCTCGGAATAACATCAAAGCGATAGACGGTAAAACCGACGATAAACAAACAAGACACACTACGGCGATAGTATCCAGGAGAGCTCGCGACACCCTGTGGTTGTATGTGCTAGTTGGTGCTGCAAGATGGCTTATCTGCAATGAAGGCTCGTGCCATTATAAGCCTCTGAGGGGGTATTTCTTCTGGGCTTTATAAGGTCCTTGACCTTTGTGGTCCTTGTAAATAGTGTGGAAGGGTGTAATACACCTAATTATAGAGAATATATATACTACCGGGAGATATTAATTTCAAGAAATAGGAGATATTAATAGGTTAATGTTGCAGTTCCAAGATTATATCTCTTAAAGATAAAGAAGATTTTTCCTGGTTGAGTCAGGCCTTGACTTACTCAGCTTAACTCGTCATGAATATCCAATCTGTCTTGTGGATGGTCTTACAGGCCTACTACTTCCTCGGCCAGGCAGTTAGCCGTGACAAGACTGATATAGTCAACTGGTAGGTCTACCGGGCCTGAGTTACAGAATCCAAACAGGCTTGGTTTATTATGTGTATTCACCAGCAGGAAAAGTTCTGTCTCAAGGTAGTGAAAGATGATACTAACATGCTGATCTACTATGAAGCTGTGGACCATATTCTAGCTATAATAGTCAAACAAACATTAAGTCAAATTCCAATACCACCATAAATGATGATTTCTAATTGAACGCTATCAGCGTGACAATATTTGCAAATATTTGCGCTGTAGTGAAAGTTCAGCGAGGAGCGACTTGGACGCAAACACTGGCATATCTGCATGGAAGTCACATATGCCTGATAGCCAGCGTTGTGGAGGATGAGGGCCGGTATCGGATATTTGCGGAAATCATTTTCCCACTGAAGTCCATCCTCAACGTACCGGCCCGGGACTTATGAATAAATGTCTCAGTTATGAAACCACCCATCAAAAATGCACAAGCCACACCCCAGGACGTCATATAGTAGGGCATCTGCCATAGTATCTCCTGACGACATATATAAGGCCCAGCACGATAAATAGGCATGCAGTAGCGTGTAATATTACGTCCATCTGCACGTGGTCCGCAATATAATTCAACGCCCGCCCGTCAACCCCTTGCCAGGACCGCCCGGCGGCATGCCGTATCACTGCGCCGCTATACCCTTCATCTAGCAACCCTATATCGTCCCGCAGTGTGTCGTATAACCAGGCGTATTTTCGAAGCGCTGCCGTCAACATTATCGGCCCTGTGGACCAAAAGACCTGAAGGTATGGCAGCACAATCCGTCGAAGCGCCAGCCCGTGTCCTCGCCGCTTGGCCTCGTAGAGCACCCATTGGAGGAAGGGGGATCCATGCTCGGCCATGAAGAAGTGGTTGCTCAGCCCGAGTGTACCTCCTGTGGGTGGGAATATGGCTTGCATGCCGAGGTGTTGGAGACATTGTATGTGCTCTGCTGACGAGGGGTAAACGTCTAGGTCTGCGTAGATGCCGCCTTCGGCGTGGACGATGAGCATCCTGGCGATGTCCGCACGCTGAATATTATGGGGATAGCCCAGGTAAGTTGGCAGCAGCCAGCTGTATTTGTCTTTGACGAGTTTGAGGATATCGTCGTCAGTCCAGAGTTTGACAGTGTAATTTAGGGGCTCGAACATGGTCTGCCATGCGACGCGAGAGGGTTTGATTTCCGTCGAATAGTCTTCGATATTGGTTGTTTTCCAGAGTTGGTGGACAGTGTCGGGTATTCTGGAGTCCGTTATAGGGGGGAGGCTAACTAGTGGCTCGAGGGCATCAGGAGGGCATGAGGTGATAATGCTGAGAGACTCAGACAACTGTCCAGCGAGGACAGATTCGTCGACGTAGCTGAGCTGGTGGATAACGAAAACAATGAGAGAGAGAACCACCACAACGACGAGTTTTCTCATCCCTTTTCCGGAAAAGGATGCCATTGTAGGTAGTCGTGGGAGATAGGATGCCGCACGCCTGACGGTGACGGGCCATTAATCAATACTAGATCAATGTCTGAAAAATTGCTTAAGCTCTGGGGCCGACTGTCAACCCTGATGCCTTGAGCAGCATGTCTACTCTAGCGCACAGGCAAGTTGGACCTGGACCAGGGCCCGTTCCCCACGGCACTGAAAGCCTGTCACGAAGTTCCGTGAAACTAATATTTCATTTCAACCCATGTTCAAATTCGGCTCGGATACTTCTCAATTTCTCCGGCATTCCTCCGGCCGTGGGAAAAGACATCGTACTGGCCTTTCGATGAGCTCGTCAAAGATCTATCTGTGCTCTACTGAAGGGACGACATCTATCTGACCGTGTACATTGACCGGTTATCGTGGGATGCATACAACGTTAAATGCGCATATTTGGTTGACACCCTATCGCCCATCAACCTCGTACCTGGATGTTGATTGAAACATACCGCAACCCTACTGGGGACCCTAACTCTCAAGACGCCAAGAACTATTGTGTTCGTGTTAGACTCGGGCACCTCCCGTCTTCGCTTCGCAGGTCCCGAGGCTTGTATTGGTCGCGGACTGTGGGCCGAACCAGGTCCTGCCCTGCAGATCCATTCCGTCTTTGCCTTCAGATGCAAATGTCGTCGCAATAACTGGAGGAGGTCGGTGGCTGTGTATACGGAGGACTCCAATTTTGCGAAACCTTTCAGTCTATGTGGTAGCCTACGCAAACCGTATGTAAACCAGGCACACCGTTCGTCTTCTTGAAACACTAGGGCAGGTTGAGTTTAAGACAATACGACGTCATGAGCTAGATTTAGATCTCGCTAACCCTAAAACACCCACAGGCTGCGGATAGGTGTGTGGGAGTGTGGATTACTCCATTAGGGAGTTGGGGGTCAAAGTGTGACACAATTATATGCTGGTTCCCCGTGCGAGATCCCAGCATGCCGCTGCAGTTGACCCGCGATGGGCAGCCAGTAGGAGAGAGCCAGATGAGACATTCCCTCTGTGACAGCAGTCTTCGCATCCGTTACCTTCTCTGTAGACTTCCCAGCCTACGTCGGACCAATCTCGGGGATCACGAAGAAAAAAGTACCAGAGAGTCACCAATGCCCGAAGCTGGAGGCTTTGCAAGAAAGAGATTACAGTAGGCTGTCTAACCAGATAGCACCATGGCGCCATTGAATCTCCACCGACTTATTGATCACGCTTTCAGATGGTCAGATAGTTACCTCTTGGTAACAGTATAGTGTTCCTCTGTGTACCTTGGGTTGCATCCTTTAGCCAGGATGGTTTTACCCTGCCCGCCTCTTGGCTTTCCAGGGCAAGGCGTTGGTATTTCCACGGAAAACGCTCCCACTGGCGTTTGATTTCTTTTCTAGTTGGCGTGGCATTGTAGTTTCGTTTTCCCTAGGAGACCCAGAGTAGTCCAAGACCAAGTAGCATTCCACAAACACAATTCCACATACCATGACGAACCGATCAGATGGAAATTGGCCGAACTCGGTGTTTTCCTCCGTCAACGGCTCAGCAGGCAGGATCGGTGTACCAAATACAGTTGATGGACCCGCAGTAGCAGTCTAAGGGAAGCGAGTGAGCTGTACATATCAACGGCTAGGCGTTGGAACTGAGGGTTTTTCGTGAGCCTTTGGGCTCCGTGGTCCGCAATTCGACTCTTGTTGCTCACTCTCCCTTGAAGGCTACCAGGACTGCGTACTCCGTACTAACTACGAAGCCGCCCCAGTGTCTTTTCCTCGAGGTCCGTACTCAATGCCCAAGTGATGTTTTAGTTATCCTTCTTCTGCATTCTCTTTCGACAACCATATTTATTTGCCTTCTAGGTCGACAACCTCAAGTGCCCCTGCCTCTGAAAACCTCCCACCCGGACTAGCTGCGGATTCTCGCCTGGCATAGTGATCGATTCCTAATATTTGCATTCATAGCCCCCTTGCAGTGAGTCGCGTCCTTCTGCCAATCGTTATACCATAAGCTGATATCTCGGATACCACCTCAGGACCTCTCCAAACCTCAACGACAGAAGAACAATCCTCATAATCCCAAGAGAAAACCCGGCCCAGCGCGTATTTTTCCACCCCAACCCAGGCCTCTCGTACGTCCTCGCCCCAGAAAGGGAAGTCAGCGCCCCGATAATGCCCATGAAGACCATATTCCCAACAGTAGCACTCGCAGCATAGCCGGAGGCCCATTAATAAGATATGCCGCCACGGGCGTGTAGACGATGATCATGCCAACTTGAAATGTTTCGATGATAGGCAGGAACTAGAAGACATGATACTGCACCGTCTAGCCGTAGATACGGAAGCCTTTGGCCCTCCTGGCCGGTCGGTCGCGCATGGCCATGTGGCTAGAGGCTGTACTCGATTATGTATTCGGAGGGATGTCAACACATCCGTAAGAAAATGTTATACACGAGTGAAGACTCTGTAATATCATACATTGCCTGGTTCGAATGAGTGCTTATCTCTTTACCCTTCACCCTTTCCCCTTGCCCCTTTCCCCCTGCCCTTTGCTTTGGGTACACGTTGGTGAGGCAAAAAATATTTACGCAACCGCCGCCAGACAAAAATTCTCTCCAACGCCAAGATTAGCATCCCATTAAAAAGGCAATTCATATTCCTCAACGCTTCTAAGCTCTCCATATTACCTTAGGTCCAGATGCTTGGGCCTAGTTCAGTATATTGAACGTGCCGCGAATTGACCTAGGAGACCAGCCCCTAATTGTGCTCTACAGCCTACCCCCCTCGCCTAAGCAACCTGCTCTTTCCGACCACTTCTCGCCAAGGGAGCATTCTTTAGGTGTCAGCTTTTAAGGCGCATACCAAGACAGAGGAGAGCTCCTTCTTTCGCCTTCATAACGCCACAGCCACGCCAGCTATTTGCATCGTACGACTGCCTTTGTCTTCAAAGTCTCTTAATTTAAAGCTAACTTTGAACAACTGCCCTCTCTAGGAATGTCGAGCCTCATATAATTTGGTACTAGAAAACTAAATTTGGCATCATCACGGCCGATAGCAGCAGGTATTGATTCAACAAGTTTGGGCACGAGCTGTCCTTTACAAATGTCAGCTAAAGAAATCATATCACAACTCCTCGGCAAGAAAATAACGTCCCCTGCATCTGAGCCAGCGTGGTGTCCACTCCATTCAACAAGCGGAATCTCATCGCAGATGCGGCTATTCGTGGGCAATGGCAGCTAATTATGGGAGCCCTCGGCACGATAGAAACTCTTTACCCGTGGAAGGTCTACCAATACTTTGTTTCCTGTGCCGTGATGCCACTTATACCTCGTAAACCAAATATGAATGCCGCGGGGAGCAGCCTTTTCAAGAAGCTTGTCGGTCTCCTGGCTGATACCCACATGAGTATTATTGACGGTTGCTTGGAACCGAAAATAACAATCTTCTACATTACGCTTTGAGCAGTGAATATGCCGCGATTCTGGTCCAGGATGACTTCAGATCTTTCAGCTCACCTAAAAATGGAGGCAAACTGCTATATACCGGTTGGCTCCTATCCTAGACGTTAGTCCGACCGGATTCCTGCTCGATCATGGAAGTGACACAAATCATGCTGACCGACAAGGTCGAACCGTCTTGTTATACCTGGTCATCAAGTTATGATTTCTGAATTTTAAGCTCTGGGATACTGCTGACGCCATCACAATATGCCTAAGCGGGGTTCCCAATGTTATATCCTTGGATGATTGCCGATATCCATGGTCTCCTGGAGGGTGCTTTATACTACTTTCGAGGACTGTCTATTTAACCGCAAGCGCAGTTTTGTGTTGGGTCTGGAAATTCTCGCCCTCGTAGAGGAGCGTAGGGGACTAAATGATACAACGGAGGTCCTACTTCGGTTCCTACGCATAATGTATTTCGAAAGGCTTGGTATAACCCACGTATACTGCTATAGAGGATGCGGTATACCGAAGTCAGACTAGGGCTTTACTGCACCTGCGTTAAATACCGGAGGATGAAGTGAGCGAGATATTGGACGAAGGAGGGGGCTTTATCTTAGAGTTTAAAGAGATAATGCTTACATTAGTTTTAATACCTTTTGAGTCCTTATGGTCTGAACGGATGGAGATACCCAGGGATAAATATGAGAAATAAATCAATATACCTAAAGCGCAGAAATCAGAGTATAAAGTGATCCATATATTACTGTAGTGAGTAAGTCCAAACTCGACACGAAGCAGTGCTGACAGAAATAGGGCCAATACGAGCTCTATTGCAAAGCCGAAACGTACTGCCACATCATCAATTCTGACATCGATCTCAAACCCCAGCCTCTATCTGATTCCAAACCAAATACATTGTATGGCTGGGCCGCTGGAGCAACAATACGACAGGTCGAATGACTGGGGCAGCCAATTTATGTATAGTTGAGAGCTCGCCCACGGCCGGCATAAATGCCTGGTTGAGGCTCGTCCCATTCCCAACATGTCTCTAAATATATAACTGTGACCCCTAAAACCTTGTGAAGTGAATGGGATTCTGCAATAGGATCTTGTTGGATATTTAAGACGGCTACACTCGCACCCATTTCACAGCTTGCGCGGGTGATAATAAATCCTACGACTTAACACCACCAGTAATGGTATACTTGCGGCTATTGAGGTTAAATTTGGTACGCCGTTCTCGAGAGCGGCTATTTTGTGTAGCAGAAATGTGCAGCTGGATACTCTGGAACTGGAATTAGAGTCCAAAGCTTCTCAACGCTTCAGGAGGCCGTTCCGAAATTCCGATAATGACCAATGTGGATTTGCAATAGAATTAGCCAGAATAACAGGCCGACAGACAGATCGCAATAGGAAATATACTGTGTTCCACCATTGCCAGTACAAGAATAGGCGTTGGTGGTCACGTTTGGTCAAACCGAAGCAGCGATATTGCAGTCTTTGTGTAAACGATTGTTAAGCAATATACAACAGTTTGGATTTCTACTGAACCACTTCCCAAATGTACAAGCAAAGCTCCAGCTACGTAGGGATAAGCACCAGGGTATTATTTCTGTTTAAAAACAAGCCATGGCCAGTTTATGGTCCGAGAAAATCCACCTTCACCCCCGATTCCAATGCTTCGACGTGCTATCTGATATTGGATCCGGTTTGAATTGGCAGTTGGTCCAGGGACCTGCGGCCTCTACGGTGTCGCTGGCTTGACCATGATGATGAAGCAAGTGTGCGAAAAGGAGTTAAATGGGAGTTATATCCAGATGTGGTATTTGGGGAATTAAGTGCCCCTCGAATGTTTGATACAGTTAGCACAGTGGGGTAACGAAGCACTTACATTGTATAGGTAACCAGTTAGTTTACTAATTAGTATTTCGTGGTCAAGTACGAAAGTACCTTTTAGAGGATCTACTGGTATATCCAACCGGAATAGCGTTATTTCGAGGTACTGCTTGTTTGAGAATATAAAGTGTTGTTTTATCCAGGAAGGCGGCATGGACGGACAAAGGTGTTTATATTGGCAAAACAAGGTATTCCAGAAAAAGCGACTAATATCATCACCTGTACATGTTTAATCCTCCCAGTTAAAGTTAACAACAATTCGGCCGGCGACCTGTCCCCTACGCAGCCTCTCAACTCCTTCAGGTAACCTGTTAAAAGGATAAACCTCAGAAATCTGCTGCAGCATACGCCGCTTAGCAAAATCCAACACCGCAGCTGTATCACTCTGACTCCCTACTGAGGTCGCCTTAATACTAATATTCTTGAAGGTAAATTCACATTGATCTGTCCCCAAAACCATAGAGCCCGCAGTTAGAAGTCCAGAACACATCATGGAACTAACACGATCTCCAATAAAAGAGATAGCAGTCTTATACACCGGGGGCGCAGTGACGAAGACACCGTGAACACCAATCCCGTCCGCTATCTCGATAACAGCCTTTAAGGGATTATCTATCTCTTCGAAGTTAACAAATACCTCTGCCCCTATCCACATGCAGAGTTCGCGCTTCAAGGTGCCCGTGTCTATAATAATTAGTCACATCCCTATTACCTTGGCGAGTTGTACGCCTTGGATACCCACGCCGCTGCCACCATCTGGAAAGACGACCCATGATCCAGCGCGAAGGTTGGATTCAACAAGTAAGCAGTATATTATACTTACGCTGCACATTACCAGTACAACAGCCTCGCCAGGAACACCATGGGGAATGTATAATATGTATCAGGCGGGCGAGACAATATATTACTGGCACGTCCCTAGAATAGTACTATCGTAAGACTTGTTATCAACCATGTTTTCTGTGTACTGGCCAGATATCATCAGGAAACCTAGAAAGAAGCCTGCACAAGCCAAGTTGTGAAGGGTATCGCAGTTGAATAGTCTTCATGTCTCTCCTTGTTTATTGTAAAGACCGTGAACGACCACCTTCAATATATATCATGCATGTAATTGATAACGTGGCATATACCCAAGATTCGTACAGATTCTGTCAACATCAACCGAGTTGTAGACGGCAATTACAATTTCGACGCTTTGGATTTCGCTACAATCGAGGTAGCCATCTTATACCACCGACTACCCAGCGTCGACTTCTCCACCCCGGTGAGACTGTCCCAGCGTTTCTGGAACTCCTCGTCCATATGCAACGCCGACGGCACCTGTTGTCCTAACCACTCTACAGCAGCCACCGCAGTACGCTCGACCATCTCCATCGGCAGGAGATGTCCGCCATTGGGAATAGTGACATGGCCGGTCCCCCCAGCTCCGGCTCCTCCATTGCCCCCAACCCCCGTGCCTGTCCGCGCCAGTCTCAGCTCCTGCAGCTCCGACGTCCCCAAGTGACTCGCACCCCCGATAATATAAAGTGCCGTCGGCCGCACTGTCGGTAAATTCTGCCACACGAACTCCACGCCGGGGTTATAGCCGACGCTATCCGGGGCCAGTTTGCTGGGGTCAAGATCGGGGTAGGCGAGTTTATCGGGGCGACAGGTTCCACTGGCATCACGCTGTATCTCGTACAAAGGACGCAGATATGTAGCAATCTCTTGAGACTTTGTAGTCGTCAGTGTCACTGCCCCAGGCTGGGGATGGAGGGTAGTGGGAGTATCGCGCAACCCGTGTTCGATCCACCGGTTGAAAACCCGAGGGTCCCAACGGCGGTAGTAGGGCTTCTGCAGCATGGCCGTTCGGGCTGTTTCACGAGACGGCCATAGATCTTTCCGGAAAGTGGATGCTTTGACCGTGCCCAGACCACCCTTGGTGATGCCGATGGGTGCCATTGGAGGCTCAATGAGAACTAGGGACTGGAGGAGCCGGGGATGCAGCATTGACAGAGCAATTCTATAGACAATATTAGACGGGGGATATGGGTATTAGATATAGGGAAGGTGGAAATACAACTGAACTGCTCCCACGCTGTGTCCAATCCCGACAATGGGTCTGGGCAGCTGTTCACGAAACTCGTTAATCATCAACAAGAGATCGCGGGCGTGATCCAAAGCCGATGCTAAAAGATTATATCAGTTCTCGATCTTCATCGAGACAGATAGATGCTTGTTCTTACGATCATTCCCGAGCTTGGTTTCATTTACTACGCCGCTTAGGCCTTGATGGGCGACATCTGCGATCCAGATTCCGCGGATCAAAACTCCTTTCGCCTTCAGGCGATGGTTTATTTCTTCCCAAAGAGGCTCGTATAGCTCCTTTGGGAACCCATTCGCATGGGCACCGATGATGCTCAGGTCGCCTGGTTTAGGGTCGGGGTTACTGAGAGGCACGTATTGTTTTACCGCCAACTGAAGGACATCTTCCTGTCTCCCCGCTGTCGCGGCCGGATACTCGCGAATATGCTGTGCATTGACAGAGTGCTCAATCACACGGAAGACAGAGGAAGACATGATAAGGTAAGTTGTTAATTCCTTATTTATTTTGCGCCTTTAAGAGAGCGGAGAGTAACAAGAATATTGTGCCCGAGGTATAGAGCGCCTGGACCTCGGCTATTCTGAGATGAGTATCGATGCATTAATATCAGTGGTCTAAGCTATATGATATTACCCTTATTTCGTCAGAAGGGGGATCTGATAGACTTTGATATTATCGCTTCCGCCTCTTAATATTTCCAGTGGCTGGAGACCGCCAAGCCAATAAGTAGGATAGCATGTTGTGAGCCGTAGCACGATGCCCGTGTTTCATACTCTGTCCCTAATTATCTGAAAGGTACACGAATTGTGCACTCAACCCACGAATGTCAGCTCAGATGGAATGTATATTGTGGAAGCTAGCTGCTAAGGTATACAAAGTCACAAAGCCACATGAGCGTGGATCTGACGGCACTGGGATATCGCTAAATCTGGCGTCTCATTCGTCTACTGCAGCTCGGCTTCGATAATGCCTTTCGTTTGCCCAGGACGCAGCCAGAAGTTCTTGGCCACTAATCCTACTGACTGTAGAAGATCTATCCATCCCTGGCGAGTCCGTTCAATTCCTGGACACCATGCCATGACAATCATATCGGTCAAGGTCTCCTTTAATCCGGCATTTTGGTCAGGAACGACGTGATCCTCGATCAAGACTTTGGAATACCCCTTCTCCATACTGGCGATAGTACGTTGCAAAATGGTCCGGCAGTGATCATCGTCCCAGTCATGCATGATGTGTTTAAAGTAGTATGCACGAGCCCCTACAGTATCTGTTAGACCATAGCGGGAATGGAACAGGTGCATAACAAACCTTTGACAGGCTGAGGCTGGAAGAAATTATGTTTGACTCGCTGAATGTCGTCGTCGAGGTATTGAATGTCCTCGATAACCGAGGGCAAATCCTCTAGTACAAGCTGACCAGGTCCCAATGGGAATTTCTCCTTGAATCCGATGAGATCATGACCGCGGCCGCCGCCGATGTCAACGAGCAGCGGACGGTCTGCCAGCGCTCCATCCAGCAACTGCTTCTGAACGGGGAACCAGTCAGCCCAGTGCGCAGCCTCGTCTCGGCCACCCTCCATGAAAGTATTGAAGCGGTCTAGGGCGTCTGTGTTTGCAGCCAGCCAGTCCCAACAGGAACCAGTGGTATTATAGGCATGTTGGAAGGGCCCATTCTTGGGATCCCCTGGATTTCTGTACCCGGACTTTTGAAGGAATTCTGGTGTCTTTTGGATGATTGGTAAAAAGTCGACGAAACTAAACTGGTGTTAGGCGAGAGTCGAACAACCAAGCAGCGCACACTTACAGAGAGTCCATTGTCCCAATCGTTTTCCTCTCCATCATCTGCCTTGATAAGGCAGTTGGCTGATATTGACCGGGACTCAGTTCGCAGGCGAAACCGTTGCAAACAAGAACTCGCATGATCCGCTCTACCCCAATGCGATCAGTATTTGAAGTCATGGCCAGTGCAAATATTGGCATTCCGTACCTACGAGCTGGGTATCGGCATTTTTCCCTGCAGCCAGCTCTTTGCAGGTGACAGAAGATGTGGTTTGGGAGAGCCGCGCGAAGACACCCAGGTCATGCGCGGTCTTGACGGCCATGGGAACAGTGGGCTTTTGGTTCCTCACATTAGTGCTGAGGAGGCAAATCACCGATATCTGGGCCCTACCGAAGCGAATAGTTTGTAGATTGCATCTGCAGGACTTTCAAGAGCTCGAAGGAGTCTTGTGGTACTTTCAATGGCGTCAAGCCGTGCCTGTTCAGTTTGGGCCGTTTGGTATGCCCCAGCTGATTCCGCGGCTTGCGTCGTCAGGCTAGAAAGATCATAGGGCTCCTGGATCGTCATGGTGAATGTGAGAGTGATAATTAAGAAATTCTGCAATAACTCATCAGGCGATAGCTTTCTGGACCGAAGTGTCGAAGTGCTGGCCCCTCGTGGCAGTTTGGCAGAGTCAGGATATATTTCCTGGCGACAAAAGGTGGGTGCAGCAATCATCAATAATTCATCATGCAGTGCCGATGTCTCAATACGTGGTAATCAATTATGATTACAATACCCTTTTCCAAGAAGTTGCCTGCATGTTGCCTGCATGTTGTGGCGCTGCTCGAGTCGATCGTCGATGCCACCAAGACTGACGCATGTCTCGTTGGAAATGGCGGTATGCACGAGCCAACAGATGTCTGGACTCCTGTCTATCTTCGCCAGGCGGAGGCTTCAGAGATCAGTATTAGATAGCGGGGCCGATGGGCAAGATCGGAGATCCAGATACAAACGAGCCCTAACCCCGCAGGATGCTGCCCTGGACTCCGTATATGCAGAGGAACCTGAACTGGATGGGCGGTATTTACGAGTACATTCTTTAAATAAAGCAAGCTCTCGCACATGTCGGTCCAACAGCCACTCATGAGAACGTCAAGAAACCAAAAGGTTTAGTACATATCGGAGTTAACAATACCAGGGATAGTCCCAATCTTGATCAACTGAACAACGGAAGCCAATTATTGCGGAACCATATTTCTTTTCCTGCAAGTCTCGTAACCTGGCCAGGGCCGATCACTCATCAAGAATCAAATCCAAGTTTAGCGGGCATAGATTGATCTGAGTCGTCGCGGAGTTGCTCACAGGCAGATGGTCTCTGCTGAATCGTTGTCTAGAACCTCTGCAGTATGGAGTACCTCGAGGAGGAGGGCCAATGTCGGTGTTGGAGAAGGGGTGCATACTGCAAAGCGCTGGTTTCACTAATCGGTCACACTAATATGGGAGGAGCACCTGCTTCATCAGTCGATTCTGCATATTCGTGCACAGGCCTCGGATCTCAGCCAGCCACCAATGACACATAGCAGAAGCGATGTGGCAGCCATGTACGTATGACTAAGCCACGATCTGACCACAGCGACTTCTCGATGACAGGAGGCTTGATTCGCTCATGAATGACTCCTCGTGGTTTATGTAGCTTGGGATAGCTTCATATTAGCCCGAAATGGCTTCGGCGAGGAATGGAAGCACGGGGAAGAGGGGTTGAGGTGTTGACCCCGAGGTGGTCGATATTGCATCGTCAGCGGAGTAGGGTTCCACGACAGGGTTCTCGTCACCTGCATGGGATGATGGAATTCTGCAGCATTGACTGCCTCTTATTCGTCCAAGGCTGCAGATCTCAGCCTGCCATCCGTGATACATCTGATACATCGAACTCTTCCGTCACCGCTAGTTGGTGGTCTTCATCAGCGCGAAGGATACAAGCGAAGGATACAAGTGGGCTCGGTATTCACTTCCTCTATCTATTGAACTGTTTCGGGTTCATCTATACAGCTGATCCCGTATTACTGCTGTAATTTATGGCGAGATATCCCTGCACAGGCAACTGCCCATTGGCCCATCAGGAGGTTGTTGCGACGGGCTCATGCACTGCTACCATTTGCGTGCAAGATGCCCAAGGAGAAACCACATTAATACACGACACTTGAGACTTTTCGAAAGCAGCACCCGGGTCAACACCGTGAATCTGAGCTCCAACACGCCAGCATGTCTAATCCGCCAGGCATCCCATTGAAGATCAACGTCATCGGCGCTGGCATCGCCGGTCTCTCGTCAGCCATCGCACTCTCCGACAGCAACCCCAACCACCGGATCACAGTCCTCGAAGCCAATCCCTCACTCAGCGAGTTCGGTGCCGGATTGCAACTCTTCCCCAACAGCACGCGCATCCTGGACAAATGGGGCCTCACACCATCCCTAGAGAAAGTCGCCTGCCACTCTTCCCACCTGTCCGTCCGTCGCTGGAAAGATAACACCGAGCTCTCCTTCAACCTGAACAACCCGACCACCACATGGCTCTACGGGTGGCCCCAGTGCCAGATCTACCGACCAGACCTGCAACAAATCCTCTTCGACCGGCTAAAGCAGCAACAGAACGTGTCTGTTCTCTTCGGCAAGTCAGTTGCATCCGTGGACCACGAAACCGGCACTGTCCACACGGCAGACGGTTCCGTCTTCGAGGCGGACCTCACCGTCGCAGGAGACGGGATCTGGTCGCGGGCCAGACGATGCCTGCCGGCGACCAAGGACGTCAGCCCGACACCGTATCGCGAACACCACTACCGGGCTGTGATTCCGCGGTCGCGCATGCTCTCCAATCCCGTAACAGCGCCACTCATGTCCGCTGCGACCGAGACGAAATCGTGGGTCGGGCCTGGCGTGTTCGTTTTGGGATACGCGGTCGCCTCGAACGAGCTATATAACCTTGTCATTGGGGTCCCGCGGCCGAGTGACGGGGTGCCGCTGGGCAGGTGGAATCACCCTGCCGATCTTAACACGATGCGTGGGCTCGTGTCGGAGTGGTGCGACGAGGTGCGCGCCTTGGCTTCTCTCGTTGGAGACGGGGAGTGTGTCTCCTGGACCTTGGGCGAGGTCGGCCCGATCCCCAGCTATGTCAGTACATCGGGGAGAGTCGCCCTGGTTGGGGATGCGGCGCATGCCCTCCTTCCGCATGCTGCACAGGGGGCGGGGATGGCGATGGAGGATACCGCGAGTTTGGCGGAGTTTGTGGGACAGTTGAGGACTACGGAGGATCTGGCCAGGGTGATGCATACATGGAGCCGGTTCCGACAGGCTCGCGTAGAGCACTTACGGAGCATCAGCCGGGGAAATGCCGTTGATATGACCCTTCCGGATGGCGAACAACAGATAGCTCGAGACCTGAAATGGAAAGCTATCCGCGATAAGCAGCGGGCGCAACTGGCCGAGCTGGTGCATGAGAAGGTCAAAGAGAAGATCCTGCAGGAGAGACCGGCACCGGATCCAGCTTGTAAAAGCACGTTCGAGCCAGGAGGAAGAATGTGGATCAACGGGTTTGATGTGAGTGAGGAGAGCAGGAGGTTCTGTCAGGAACATTTGACACTTGGCGCCTCTGCCTAGGAATAGCCTAAATTGTTAATTACCAAAATACTAAGATATCCTCTCTGCTCATTGCTGATATTGTCGGACCATCCATGTAAGTAGTTATGGCACGGTTCGTGGCGCTGGAAACTGTACACTACATGTCGACCAACATGGCCTTCAACGTCATTCTACACTTCCTTTTCCGATGCTCGAAAAATGGGTTATTATCATTTTTGGGAGCACTACGATTTATTCATTATGTTATGTAGTCGCAGTGACCGATCAATCCGAATCAGAGTCCAAAAACTGTAGCACAAGCTCGCGCGGCCAATCCGGCCTGATATGGGACTGAATCCCGCTAGCCAGGTTCATCTCGTCAAGAAACACGGAGTGGGAACGGATTTCATCAAAGGCCCAGTGGGCTTCCCTGGCGCTGACTCGAGCATAGTCAAATCCTCGGAGACTGGTTGGCCTGTTCAACCCAAGCCTGTTATAGAGCGCACTCTCGCCTGAGGAGGTATAGTCCCCGTCGACAATCAGCACCGTATGGTCGACGAATGATTGCTGATCAATGAAGCACGTTACGCCGCAGTGTCGTCCGGCGACCGTGTAGTGTGTGAGGTGCTCCCTTTCATACTGCCAGACCTTCCAGAAGATGTTCCACACACTGTCCAGTGACCCATCGGAGGTCTCCCTCTGCCACGGGACGAAGACAGCGTGTTTGTCGGTGTTTCCCTCTGCATCGACGGTGTGCTCCATCGGGGTGAGTATCTCGCGCCGGAGAGCCTGGTCCTGCTCCGGCGTGAGCTGGTTGGTCAGGTAGAAGAACCGCGTCCAGCAGAGCTCCGGATCGACCGAGATCCACTCGGGCACGTCCACGTAGAAGGGCCGCCCCGGATTGTGCAGGATTTCATGGGGGCAGTCGAGCGGCTCCCCGTCGTCCAGCTGGGCCCTCACACGGTTGGTCTTCGGGCTTCGGGGCCGCATCATCACGTCCAGTGGTTCCCGGACGACAGCATGCCGCTCTCGGTCGGTGTCATCCCACATAACCAGGAACTTGGCTGCTTCGGGATCCGCTGGGGAAATCGGCTGTGCAAGGCCGTCGAGATAATGCTCGTTGACATTGGCCCACACACGCATTAGATCGCAGCGGGACATGGGCCGCGGGTATGGCCATGGTCGCAGTCGCAGATGGTGCGCAATCAAATACTCATCCCCCGTCAGCCGTGCTTCGGCGCCCGCGATCAGTTCCTTGACTATGGCGTCGGTGTCATCAAAGCTGGAGTCGGTGGTCGGGAAGAGCAAGAACAGATCGCGCCGCGTTCCCCGTGGAGATGTCGGCCGTGGCAGCTCGGGAATTGGATCATCGATATTGTCCTCGGTTGCGCGCAGGATGGGCGAATGCAGCTCTGGTGGCAGATGTCCCTTCATGGCCAGCACCTCGTGAACGGCCATCCTGACCTCCTCATGCGCCAGAAGCCCCGGTTGATCCGGGGCAAAGACTGGCCGTCCGGGATCTTGAAGCTCCAGCCCTAACTCCTCGAAGATGAAGGGCGTGTTTTCCTCGTACCCAAGCAGTCTCTCCGGCAGCTCCAGCGTGCTCAATGTCTGCAGCAACATCCCATGCCTGCCCTCTGCGTACCCGCTGCGCCTCGCAACCACCCTAACCTGACCCTGACCCGTCCCTACCGGGCGCACGGCCACCATGACGACCGTCACAAAGTCACGTTCCCCAAGTTGGGCTTCCCCCCGCAGCTGGCGCTCCGTCAACCGGTCCGCCACGACGAGTGACGACCATCCCGCGCGATAGGCGAGGATGGAGACTGCATGGATGTTGGCGAGGCTGTCGCGGCGTGAGCCCTGCGCTGCCACGGACCGCAGGACAGCTTGAGATGGACACCAGATTCGAATGTCGACGTCTTCGGTGAACGATCGTTGAAAATGGGCTACCAGGTGGTGTTGGCTGGCCGGGTCTGACTCCCACAGGAAAACAATTAACAGGGCAGTGTGGCTGGCCGCAGGTGGCACCCCGTAGGTTGGGGGACTGCCGCCCTCCATTTTTGCTTTGTCCTGGGTGCCTGTCAGTGGGCGATGGTAATACGTATTTAAATATTTTAGGAGGTTTTGGTCATTTTGATCGGCGAGGCTGATGTTTGGAAGGTGGCGCAGCGGTGGGATTAATCAGATCCGTCGCTATCTCATGCCCCGATGACTCTACTGTTTAGTATAAAATTGATGCGTACACGGCAGATAAATACATTCTCTGACCTTGATACTTGAAGGACATTAAATGTCGTATAATTCCATTTTTTAGACAAAGTTAACTGTTCTCCTTGCGGGCGACTGACGAGTTGCGCAGCCTCTAGACGAACCACCAAGAATACTGTGTCAGAATCGAGACGCCAGCTGTCCAGCAGACTAACTATCATGCTTATTACTCTGAACTGTCGTGTGCAATTGTGACTTATCATCCAAAGCCCCATCGAGACCAAGGACGCTTTTACAAAGTTTGCCGAGTTATATATATCTATATCACGATGGCCTAAAAGGGTTACAGTCATGCCTCGGCAACCTCGCTAGTTACAATGAACAACGAAGGTTATTAACCAGCTTGAACAGAAAAGCTTTCTGCCCCTGAGCAACAACTTGACGATATTCAAGATCGCCAAACATTTTGATTCTGTGCTTCTCGAGATCGTAGTTTTTTACCCCAGCCGCTCGCGTGCGATACCTATGCTGACTAAGAAATAGTTGTCGTCCACCTGGCAGTGTTTCGTGCAAGATAGTTAGGGCTCCTTACTTTTCATGATGTAATCCGTTTATAGATTAATCCCCTCTCTCTTTTACTCTCCTTAAACCGGTTTATTTCGCCCGAGTTAGTAAAAGGAGTTGAAAGAGCTAACTAACTTTAAAGGGCACTAAGTTTCTTCTAAGCTGTATTCCCTGTCTCAATAATAAACATATAGCTACATATGTAGGAGAGGTGTTTTAAATATACTGATACTATTTGATATATCTATATTGCTAGTATGGCCAAGGCTCCTGAACTGCTACATAGTCAGGTGGTCTATGTTTCTAAGAGTAAAAAACTCGCCTGGGGTGGTACAGTATTCCCAGAGCGATTACTATCTAGCATGATAGGAACACCTATTCTAAATCTATATTAACCTGGATAGCGGGGCCATCGTCAGGATATACAGCTTGAGACTGAAATCAATGTATTAATTAGGAGCCACCCATGGACACCTAGAATAATTAACTGGGATGATGGAACCTGCTGCCTCATGATAGAATACTTGTAGAACAGAGCTCTGGAAGAGTATGTTTATCAGAAAAGCTAAAATATAACTATATTTACGGGCTGCCGAGGCTCTTGGTATCCTGTATAACTATAGTATTATCCACTGTGGTCGCTTACCAAGGAACTTTCTTGTTTATGTGGATCTTAATGTCTATATTATAGATTTTGTTATGGTCCGCAAAGTTCTCGTCCCTATGGTTCGGGCACGAGGAGTTTTCCTCCAGGTCAGAGTATTAGTATCCAGCTACCGAATACGAGAAACATCCCACTGTGACGAGGATGTAGGACATAATGGTGCTGTTGGTGGTCAGGTTTTCAATGCTCGGATAACCCCGCTTGTATCTCGCTCGTATTTTGCTCTATTTGTCAGCTCGGGCAATGGGCAATAAGGCCGCACTGGTGGCTTAAATAGAGTAAAAAGCCCCAGTGCGTGGGCCAAACGTTCATGCCTTCAATGCTCACATTTGAATTCTATCCAAACCACCCAAGCGATCATAATGCTGCAGCTACGCCCGAACTGCGAATATTGCGACAAGGACCTGCCACCAGCGTCCACAGAGGCCCGCATATGTTCTTACGAGTGCACGTTCTGTGCCGACTGTGCGGAGACAAAACTCGCCAACATCTGCCCTAACTGCGGCGGCAACATGACTCCGCGGCCAATCCGCCCGTCGAAGGAATGGCGTACTGGCCTGTGCATAGCAAAGCAACCGCCTTCAGATGAGCGTGTGCATTTAAAATGCGGTATCGAGGATGCTGCTGCACTCACGACGAGTGTCAAGAACATCAGACCGCAAGATCGTTAGTCTCTCAGATAGCACTGCAAGTAGCCTGCTATCTTCCTTTGAGTGAAGTCAATCTCGTTTATAAGCGCCTTGGCGATATTTCACGAAGGGAACTTCATTTACGTGGCTGCTTGTTCACTGGTATGTAAGTAGTAGCAACTGGGTTTGGATGTCTTGATACCGCCCTTATATAGTTAACTATTAAATACTTAACCTTCTTCCAGAAGAGTGTACTGTTACAAGTATTATAAAATGAATGGTCTGTAGCGCGGTATAGTGTTGCAAGCTGGTCGTCTTCAGCTTCTGTTTTATCAGGCGTCACTGTGACTGACTTGGCAAACATCTGACCTCGGACCGTGGCGAGAGACTCGGTAAGCTACTGTTAAAATGAGTCATAGCGACTACTTGGAAGACTACCCTCCGCCGTGAATGCTAAGCCTGTGGTTTCAAGCTTGCCAGCTGCGCCAAGGATCTTCCCATGCTCGAGACCGAGCGCTGGCACTTGGCACATTGATGGCCGTCTGACATAAAATGGAGTACATATGCGAACAAGCTAAAGAGGAATGGCAAATATAGAACTGCGAAAAGTAGCGCGCGATTTTGATGAACCAATAATCCCTCTGTGTCGTGCCACTCGCTTCTGCTCATGTGGTGGTTGAACAAGCGGCCAGCCTTGGCCAAGAAGCCTTTGATAGCCGCTATGACATCGTCCAAGACCTTTGCCACTTGCTTCTCCTTGACCGGACTGGATCGTCAATACTTTTGTTGATACTCGGCTCGTGCCACAGCATCATTTGACGTTAATCCAATGAGGTGACCACTCCGTCGAAAAGGACGGCCTTGTCGATCAGTGGCAGGGCTGCTGCCTGTACCCCGCAGACCAAGCCCTACACCGTATACAAAGCGCTTTCCCAGTCACATTCACTTCTGCTTCCACCTTTCCAACTTTTCACCTAGATTTCTCCTCTTATCACTCAACCTTTCAGAATAACTACAGTACCTCATCAGAGCTGCCACGATGCCTCTCGACATCCAGGCATTCTTACACCGCTTTATCAAGCAACCGAACCATAAAGCCACCGCTGAACCGCCTGTCAAGAACAGCCTCATCGCCCCAGGGGATACAGACCTACCGAGAGCCGGATATGGCTCGACCTCGACTGTCGAACCGGGTCGCAAAGACTCAGGGAGTTTCACGTTCAACCTGAGAGACGTCGAGCCCCACCCCTCGCATAACCACTTCAAGCCGCCACGACGGGGGAGCCTTTGGGATAGCTTAACCGAGCTTGCAGGATCGAGAAAGAGCAGTCGTTCAAATTCCGCTGTGGCCAGTCGTTCGAATTCCGTCGTAGCCATTCCACCGCGCGAGGACTGGGAACCTTCGGCAGATACTGATCCCCCGAAGGACCAGCCGCTGGAAAAGGACAAGATGACTGCCATTACACAGAAATACGGCGATATTATCCAGGTCACAGGACTTGGCGACTACGCAGTTATTCTCCAGGCTCACAAGGTCCAGTATTGCCCTCCACTGGATAACTACTACGGCCTGAAAGTCTTCCGACGCCGCCCCGAGGAAAGCCGCGATAACTACAAGAAGCGAGTGACGTCTGAGTTCGCGATCGTCTCGGACCTCCATCATCAAAACATCATCAGGACATTCGAACTCCTCCCCATCGGCGGCGGGAACCTTTGCGAGTCCATGGAATACTGCGCCGGCGGAGACCTGCACTCGCTCATTACCGCGGCTCGCAAACTGCCAGAAGAGGAAGCAAACTGTTTGTTAAAGCAGCTCCTCCGCGGTGTCAATTATCTTCACGAGCAAGGCGTCGCGCACCGAGACCTCAAGCCTGAGAATCTCCTTCTCACCCAGCGAGGGTGTCTGAAGATCTCTGACTTTGGGCATGCTGAACGGTTCCGCGGGCCTGACGATGATAAGAACCATGTACAGCTGACTACTGGGAGGCGCAACTCGAAGCCGTACCTCTCCCCTGAGCAATATCTCGACGGCGAGTTCGATCCTCGTTGCGTTGATGTCTGGGCCGCGGCGATCGTCTACGTTGCTATGAGGACAGGGCGCAACATGTGGAAGGAGGCGACGGAGGACGATGAGGGGTTCAAGCAGTTCAAGGAGACGGGGAAGAACTCCTTGCTTGATGAAATCTACAATGTTTGTTACTCTGAAATCTATAGTATTGTAAATACTGACCCATTCTCTAGGGCCGAAGCCGCAGAACTCTCCTGCGCATGCTGAGCGTCGACCCGGCTAGCCGCCCTGGAGCAGCCGAGATACTCGCCTCCGACTGGCTTCAGAGCGTTCATACCTGTGTCTCTCCACCTGAGGCCTGAATTCTTGGCGCTTGGCAGTGCGAAGATCCTGCGGATTGTCCACGCATTCCGCGGCAAGATTTGGATGGAGAAGAGGAACACTTGGATAAAGCTATATACCCACTCGTTAGAGCTAGTCTGCACTCTCTCTTTGGCGTTCCTGTTTATATTGTTGTTAAATAATTAGCAAAATCTCTCCGCGAAAACTCCGTGTCTAGCTAGGTACGTGTAAAACGGTTAACAGCTCTTCGGCCATAGTAGTCTGAACCCCTAATAATACAGCTGAACAGACCGGAAGCTCTATTATCCATACCTTATAGTTATATATACTAGGTGTAGTGAACTATTGGGTTCTGTGGAGGGTGTATAGCCAGATATAAAATATCTTGAAAGGATAATAAATAAGAGTTTGCCTAGAACTGTAGTTATCTTATTATTTTATTAGAACTATGCAATTTTACCTATCAGCTGAGGAGTTTTAAGATATTTTTACTAACACTACAGAATTAGGCCTCGGCTTCCTATGTCGGGTGATGTTGCCAAGCCCTAATCACTGAAGTTGGGAATGGTCTCCAGCCTGTACTTAAGGAACATGCTATATATCCTTCCCAGCGTAAACGAGGCCCAGCTACAAAAGACTGCTCGTCAAACGAGCTGTAGCCCAATCTCCCAACTCTGATCAGTGTATCCAATAGAATGCCCAGACTGAGCTGCGCCTTTCGAATTTCATGCCTGAAGACACGCAAACCCTCAGGCTCCCACCGGTAAGGGTCTGCTATGTCCAAGCTGCCGCAACTCAGGATATTTACCACTTCACTTCCCCTCTACTCCGTACAACATCAGTCGCGAAGGGTGAGCACTAGAACGGAAAGGGAAAGCCATTGATTGTCCCTGGGCACGAGCATCTCCACAGCCAACCACTACGGCGACTTGGCAGCTACTCAGCCTTGCTGATCGACGGTGCTCAGACAATGCCGGCAACCTTGCCAACTGTATGAGGCTCCAGTGGGCTCTGCCTTCCCAGTATTTCTAACGCATACATCCCACTATGGACCCCTGCCCGTAAATACACCCCCTCCCGGACCGTGTATAATGAAAAGTCCTCTAAACGCAGACTGGGGAGGATGGAAGTTCAGGTCCTGGCCCTAGTCGGGTCAGCATGCTCGTTCATTGCCCTGGTGGTCGTATTAGCGGTCTACAACGGTCGGCCCATCTTTGACTCGAAGAACGCGACGCTGAACGCGATTATCTCGGTGCTCTCCGTGGCCATGAAATCCAGTCTGACGTTTGCGGTCGCCGAGCTCATCGGGCAGTGGAAGTGGCTACTGTTTTCCCAGAACGCACGACCGCTGATGGACTTTGACCGAATTGATATGGCTAGTCGTGGCCCTCTGGGCAGTATTCGGGTTATCTTTCGGATGCGAGGCTTGTAAGCATGACCGAATCTAGTGCTTTGCAAAGTGGCACGACTGACAAGATATAATATTTGAAGAAACTGGCCTCTCTGACTAGGCTCGCTTCTAATTCTGCTCGCAGTCGGTATTGATCCGTTCTCTCAGCAGCTTCTGCAGCTGGGAGAGAGAATCCAATATACTCAGACCTATGCGTATCATTATTTAATGAACAAACCTACAGCCTATACCGCACGAGCGACAGGGTATAGTCAAGGTACGATTATGGCGGCGAACACGACACGGTCTGCAGCCGATCCAGACAAGAACGTAACCACGGTCACCACGCAACTGGACCTGCCAATGCAGGCAGCCATCCTGAACGGCCTGACTTCTTCTGCCGATGAAACCAGTCAGCGAGCTACAGTGCAGTGCCCGGCAACGATCTGCAACTGGGACAAGTTCCAAACCCTGGGCGTGTGTCACTGATGCCATGATCTCAGCTCGGAGCTGAAACCGGTAGATAACTTCGGGAGAGTCTTTTCCATGGTTACCGAGGGTGACGAGGAAATGTATGCAGAGAAAGATGGACTTGCCTATGTCTTGCCTAACGGCCACTTCCTGATGAATCTGAAGGGGTGCTCGGCGCCGTGCACGTACAATAGCCCAGCCATTGGAATCGCCAACCCCCAGGCATTTTACATGTCATCCTTTGGGACCGGGGACCCCGCGAAGACTAATCGCATGCAGGATATCAACACTCTCATATGGTCCATGAGCACCATTTATGCCGACGAGGAAAGTCCAATTTCCATCAGCTTCTCATGGCCTGACATGCCCCTTCGTGCCACGGAGTGCGCGCTCTACTATTGTATCAAGACTGTCGAGACCAAAGTAGACAATAATGTCATCCGCGAGACGACAACTGAGGAAACAGCTGCGGTCCGAGACCCAGAGTCGTGGGAAACCATGTTGAGCACTCTGAACTATGCGCCAGAGAGTATCCCCCCCGAGAATGCCTCTGCAACATTGGAGTTCAACGAATATTACTCAATCGTTCGCCGAGAGGACCTCGTCCTACATTTCCCTGACAACCCATCTGAGCCCAGATACTCCATCGCGGACTACACCGTCTGGTCTGTCAGCCAATATATCCGGGACTTGCTTTCCACCAACATCACCGGCGGTTCTAACGTGACGGCCGCAATAGCAGATTTGCTGCCGGATGGCGCAGTCGGGTACAATGGGGCAACCTCCTATAGCGAGAGTACACCGTCTGGTGTTCAACATATCTGGGAGGCGGATAAACCGGACGTGGCCGACACTTTTGGTGCAGTTGCGACTAGTATGACCAACCGGTTACGCCTATCCCGTGAAGGCTATTCCTTTGACAACGTGGAAGAGGTGTATGGTCGGACAGGGACATATATAACATTGTACAAGACGCAGTGGGAATGGATCGCCCTCCATGGCTTGGTACTATTCGGAAGTGCTCTGTTCTGGTGTTTGACTGTGAGGGGCTCCGCACGATCTTTGGAGTCCTCTGTCCCTACGTGGAAAAACAGCTCCCTCGCAACTATCAGGGCATCAGCATCTGCAGATGTGCTGCGGGATGTGCGAACGGTCGCTGAAATGGAGAAGATAGCGCGAGGGCAACGTGTGGCGATGTCGGCGGGCAAGGTGCCAACAATACGCAAGCAAATTGACGAGGGTGGTAATCAATAATCGTCTTTAACACAAGGCCTAAGTGTGGAAGAGGATGAAGCGAGTCCTTCTGAATGTGAGAGTTAGGACGGTGTGATATCGGCCCTGGTGAATTAGAGAAGGATATATGTTAAAGAACTATTTCTAGTTGTAAGACGAAGCAGCGTGGATAGTCTCCGAGAATAGAACTGAGTCAGAGATTCGAAGGCTGAGATTCATTCGTTTAACTGGAATGATACTTTCACTTACAACCATATCTGCATTTATAAGGACGCTCGGGAATTCTGGAGCAATGGTAAGGCAGACTCTATACCTGAAGCACATATATTTGTCAAGACTGCACAAGAAGTAGATCCCATGCATCCCGAGTAGACTTATATTGTAAACCACCGATCAATAATGGGATCAGGCACCTACGTCTGTTTGAAGACAACAGGAGTACGATTGAAGATGCCTTTGAGCAAGACATATAAGCCACGGCTAAGCTTTAACCAGGTGCGTGAAAGCATCAGCTGTCTTGAACCCTGGCGGAGATGGCAATAACTCGCGGATTAACTCTCCCCTGGACGATTCCAGCAATCGGAGGAGATGATCCCCGTATTCACAGTCAATGACCAAACGCCACGTTGTTGGATCGGGAAGAATGGACTGAAGGGTGTGCTTATCAAGGAGCCTCCGCCGCCCAGTTTACTCCAGACTTTCTCAACTTGCTCGTGTTCTTCATACCGCAATGCCTCAGCTATCTTCGTCTCCCCTCCCAAAGCCCCGCCGCGTCGTAACGGGCCACAACACCCATGGCCTCGCAACCGTCCAGCACGACTCATACCTCGACAGCCACCCCTTCGGTGATGGCGGCAACTTGACACCAGTTTGGTACACCACCGAGCAACCGGCAGATGTCAGCAGCTCTCAAGATAAGGCTCTTCTGAAACCAAGCATACCACCAACTGGGTCTGGCTTTACCGCCTACGATCTACCTCCCCAGTCTGAGGGACTTTTCCATCGCTCAATTACCCTCGACTATGTAATCGTTGCCAAGGGCAGTGTAGTTCTTCGCTTAGATGATGGGTCCAGATTGAAGTTGAACGAAAGCGACGTCGTGGTACAACAGGCAACGATGCACGGTTGGGACAACGAGTCTACCGAGTGGGCTCGATTATATGGCATCATGTTCCTGGCGCAAGCTCCAACTGTCAATGGGAAACCTTTGGAAACCGTTTGGCCCATATAGGTGCTATGAGTTTTATTACCACTGTCCTGGTTTCTTTTTTTTCTTTTCTTTTTTCTATCAAATATATATATTAAGCAGGGAACGAAGATTTAGTTGCTTGAGGTACGATCAGACACGCCACGGTGCCAATAATGTTTTTTGTTGTTAGACTCAAAACAATCAAGGATATGGCGTGTTATTTTTTTGGCACCTAGTCAGTCCTCTCACTCAGATTGCAGGATACATCGGATCGCTGTACTTAAGCCCCAGGAAGAGTGAGATGTCGCGAGTTATTATTGGTTCAGGGATTATATATAGAGCTAGATGCTGGTGCTCTTGTTCCTTGAGGTTTCTGAACTCTGGTAATGTTGCATATTTAGGGCGACTTGTCAAAAAGAAACGGAGACTTATTGACTGGACCTCCATCACCACCGGTAGCGGACCAAATAGTAGAGTACAAAGGTCATTCATTGTATTTTATTTGTGATGGATGTCTAATCCTACGTTTGCCAAGTCGTTGTTTCCACGAGTAAAGCGACTTCCCTCTCATTCATCTACTTCTGGATTCGCATTGTCCGCTTGGTACTCGAGATCGTCGGACAAACGAAAAAAGTTCCTCCCCGACTCAGTCGATAGCTTGTACCTCTCTCCAACCGTACCGTTCTCCATAATAAATCCAAGCGGTCTGCCGCCATCTTCCCATCGCATGAGCATCTCGTCTATATAGCCCTGGTCAAGCTCAAGCCGTCCTTCAACCGTCACATTCTGATGCATATCGAGGTACTTAAACAATAGCGTATCTGTACGAAAGGTCTCCTCATCCACAATGATGATCCATGTGATTGTAGCGGCTCGTAGCAATGACCGGATGACTGTATCACCCGGCTCAAGCAGTATATCTAGGTCATCTTTCCAGTCTGGGTGTTCGGCCTTGCTGTTTCGGATCTCCTCTTCCAGGTCCGCATAGTCTTCATCTAGCATCTCCTGATCGGGACGCCGCGGATAGTGAGCCGATGGCCTAATCTCAACGACATTGTTTATATCGCTAGCATCGTAATCCGGTTGATGGTACTGACAGCCAGCGATCTCCGGGAGAATATCGAAAATCCGCCGCCAGTCAGAGCCAAAGTTAAAAAGCTCGGCGTCATTCAGCGCATGACAGTCCGCACCCTCATAAGTATCAGAGACCTGTATATACTCTGTGAACTTGATGTCACCTTCTTGCCCATTACCATAATATGTGCGAAGCATCACGGGGTACCCGCGATCCTTGGCACACCAAATCTCCCACGCCCTCTTGCGGAGATCCTGCGATCGCCAGGGCCGAAGAATGGTCTCGACCTCGTGCTCCGTCGGAATGCGCTTCGGTGCAAAGCTCGGGTCTGCATCGTTGGGGTCTGGCTCGTGCCACGCTTCGCCAAAGTCTGTCGGGTCCCATTCTTTGGGAATGTTGTCCAGATGGATATATTCACGGACCAGACGCAGCCGCTGCTGATCATTTGGCTCGGAGGATGAGTGGTTCCAGTACCGCTGTCTTGAGTTTAGCGCTCGTTGATTGACGTTGTGCGGTGCAGGCGCAAGAGGGGTAGGCATACAATCAAGTACTGTTCGACTGGAAGTCGGCCCCAGCGGGGTGTAAACTTGGGCCACGTAGCGCTGCTAGACGCCATGACGCTTTCTGGTATCAATCGCTAGAAGAGAGCTATGTTCAGGGGCCGGTGGTGGAGGTGAAAGCAATACAGCCTCGTCTCGGGATACGCCATGAAGGTGGGGTAACCTTGACACAGCCGTAACGGACTCCATTGGTACCGATGGGTTTTACAGAAGCTCAAGAATTTCGGCGTTTGCCATTCGCGATATAAGGGGTGTAAGAAGCCACCCACGTGCTTCAGTTATCCCCTTTACGGCAAGGCACATGTAGGTCTAGTCATTTATTTCCTCCATCTTGTTCACCATGTTGGATGTTTCTCTTGGCTGTTACATTCTTGCTGCCGTGTAGTTTTCTTTCATGGGTTGCGAGAGAAAAGTATCCAAACATTGTGCTCGACGTACAACGTTCCAGTTTCAGCTTGCTGTTTATGAACCCCTAAACCGTGACTAACCTATATAATGAAATATGTAATATACTGTGAGCAAATTAACTGTGACTATGCTGAAACCCTCAGCATAAACTCGCTGCGATCTCCTACGGCTATCTGCATGTACGCGCAGCCGTTGCCATCAGCCTTGATACCAGTAACAACCTCGTCCCATCGGTCATCCTGTGCCATGGCAAGGCGATACACAGCACCCTCCTGCAGGTCGCGGAAGCTAATGGTAATATTCTTGGCCTTCCTCGGGCCCCTGAGTACAAATTCCACGCGCACACCTTCTGGGCCACGCACGGCATGACAGCGAGCTACCATGACTTCTGGGAAGGGAACACTATCCAGCTTTGGTGCTGCGCGCACTTCCTCATCCACATCACCAGTTATCAAGTTAGCCCAGTCCTTCCGCCTCCCAATACGGGCGCGGAAGAGGAAAGTCGTCCCTAGCAAAGATAAGCCACTATTGGTAAGTGCGCCAGTTTCGGACGGAGTTTCGACAAGGGGATGTAGCTGCTCATCCACCGTAGCAATAAGATCATGGGCAATGTCGGATTCCCCAAACTCGGCCGCGCAGTTGCTGTAGGCGCAGTGTGCAAAGCCTGGCCCAGCCTGGTAATTGCCTAAATCCATCTTATCGGCGCCAACTAAGACAGCTGCTGTGAGTGTGTCTATACTTAGTGACGGAGGAACGAACTTACCCAGGCTTTCAAGACTGTACTTGCCGTCCTTACGCTTTCGAACATTGCTTTCTTTTGAGAGTAGCCATAGTCGGCGGCCAACTACTGGCATCCCCGGGGAGCAGTCAAACGCTCCTGAAACGTCGCCGAGAACGCCTGTAAGTCCAATGATAGGGAAGCCAGCTGGGTGTATTATCAGCCAAGGTACTCGCCCGTATGTACGAAGTTGCGGGTTTACTGATGGCAGATCTCAAAGCGACAATGCTCCCGTCTGGGTTCATAAAGTCCTCCTGAAGGCCCTGTTGAAACCGATCATGGAGAAGTGTTGCCACCCTTCCAGTCTTCATGTACGAGTCATAGGCAAGGGCACCTTCCATGCCAATGAGGTTGCACGAGGAGTAAATCCAGTTTGGCTAGTAACGTTAGCACGGTCCGGGGTATCGAAGATATAGAGTTCAGTCGCTCACCTCGCAGGGAAAGAGACAGTACGAGCAGCTCTCCCAATTCTTCATCAGAGCATCGAAAATACTCTCCGTATTGTGGCGATAGTTCGCCTTGTCTGTGATCCTGAAATTAAGGGCATTTTGTTGACGGTACCGATCATCGCCGTTGAGCTTCTCATACAGCGACAGGCAGAGCACAATATAGCCTGTGACCATGATATTATCGCGGACGACCGGGTCCCAGTTCTAGCAGAAGTTGTTCACCACATTTAGAAAAAAAAAAAAAAAGGGGTAGACGTACCAATGTGAACTTTCCCCACAGCGACTCCCACTTCCAGTAATTCATGACATCTTTTGTAGTGCTCTTCTCGATGAGGCGTTCCTGACCCGTTTTGATATAACCCTGGAAGCTGGACATATAGTATTTCTGCACAAATGCAAGAGTATACTGCAGAAAATAAAGCTGGTAGCGCAGAGCCGAAGTCTGGAACTGATCTATAACTGTGAAGTTAGACCAGTCATCAGCAGCCTGATGGGCGACCTCGACAAAGTGCTGCAGCATTCGGAGCTCGTGTATAGAGAGTTCGCGCTTCTCATCAGCCTCTGGCAGGGCCCGGACTCGTGCGCTCGATTTCGAATCGGCATCGACAAGGATAGCATTGCGGCTCTGTCTTATTCCTAGGGCTTTGGAATGCCGCGAGCGACCGGCAATTACACTATAAACTACCCCTCCGGCAACGACTGTGAATATTATCGGGGCTGCTGGCTCCCAAACCGCCCCACCTGTGACTGCTGTGGCAACGAGACCAGGGATAATCCAGTTCGCTAGAACAAATGCAAGACCGCCGGCTCCGAACCAGGCGAATAATGTGAGTGGAATCAAGGCGACCGAAACAGTAAGCCCAATAAGACCTCCTATACCGCCGACGGCAAGGAAGCCAGCTCCGGGAAAGGCGCAACTAAGCGCAGCAACTCGGATTCGAGGATTCTCGGACTTGTAAAATCCAACGACAGCCAGAGCTAGGAGACAAGCATATTGGAGCCGGGTACGCCGCTGATAGCGGGAGGTCACCTTTTGCGCACCGGCAAATGCAGGAATGAGAAGCCCGGATTCAACGGGTTGGGGTCCTTTGTTTTACTTGAGTGTCGTCTATCAAGGCATAGATAGGTTGAACGGACTGACCTTTGTCATTTCCCATGTTAGAATTTAAGACGCAATGTTGGGTTCGAAAGTCGGTAGGAAGACGCAGAAACGGTGCTTTGGATAATCTTATACCTCAACTCCTCCAGCATCATCGCCTGCTGGATCACCGAGGATAATCGGTTCTCCACCGTCGACCTGGGGTTTGCGAAACAGGATAGGCTGACTCGCTCCAAGTCCAGGTTGTGCTGTGCTGACTCGCGCGAGTCAATGTCACAAGTACGAGAAAGCAATAGATGTAGATCTCTAAGTCTAGATTAAGCTCCAATACTTGAAAACATGAACTGCGTTTCATAAATGCAGTAGTTACAGACCGGTCCACACTCTTATGGTGACAAATCTACGAAGGCAACAAATACTCTGCTCGCAGCATCACCGCTGGATCCATACCGTGCACCAGCTCCGGGTATTCAGTCCAGAACTTCTCCAACAATCCCCACTGGCTGGGATCCATGAAGCGCTGGTAAAAGTCTGGGTGAACCTTAGGGTCGCCGTCGTTTTCTCGGATGAAAAGCTCCTTGTTAAACCCACCGCGAACACGACAGGTACAGGCGAGCAGACCAAACACAGATCCTAGGTCATATTTAGAGCCGTGCAAGATGAGATTGTCCCTCATCTGTGGCCACAAAACCACATCGACAGCGAGTGGGTGCTCTTGAACGAGCTGTATAGTCGTGGGCCGAAGATGAGCGGGCAAACGGTCGAATGTTTCTGATGATGGCCAAATGAGCCACTGCAGGAAATGAGCAAGAAACGAAACATCATGCTGGTTTACAGACATACCCTGCAATATAGGTAAGAGACCCAGCTGGTAGCGAATTTCTCTGGTGGGAGGATTGGCAGGTCGCGCAGTTCAGCGGCAACAGTGTTGGCCAACAGGTTGCTGGACCCACCAAACAACAGATCAATTGGCTTTGGCAGGTCAAGGCATGAAGTAGCCAGGTCCGGGGTAGCTCGCAGCCGGACGATAAGTGGCGTCAGCGATGCCCCGCTCACGAGATAGTTTGGATCTTGCTTCTTGACGGAGAACAGTGGTAGACGAAGCCAGACTGGTGAGTCAAGCAGCGTTTCAAGCAGTGTAGATGGAACTACCAACGCTGTGCTGAATCGGGGTGTCGGTGCGCTCCAGAGACCTGACGAGCAGGCTGCTGCATAAGGATAACCTGGGCTCGATAGCCCCGTGTTTGTGGTACGTCCTGGCGAGTCAAGTCTCTCTTCTAGCTGGCGAATCTTTTCCTCGAGACTGGCGATATGTTCTTGTGTACGGAGTCGCTTACGGCGTTGACTCTCCTTATCCCGCTCCCGTTTTCGCTCTGCAGCCTGTTGCAACCTTTTCTGGCTGTCCATGGATGTTTCGTGGCTCTAGTGGAAGGACTGCAGTCCCCTCATAATTAACGGGAGGTGGAGATGTTCGGCCGTCTTGGCCGAACCAGCATCGTCGTGGTGATCTACCAAATGCGGGGACAGCGAGTCAGACGAGTCAGACGAGTCAGTGCAAGCTATTCCCACTTCTTCCGTGGCTTGCCGGATAGAATGCCATCAGATAAAACATCCCGAGTGCTCTTCTTGGCTCATCGGCCAGATGTTGATATACACCATCCCCGTCTTCCCTTGCGTAGGAACATAGAACGAGAACTGCAAGTCAACATGGCAGCGTGCTGTGCGCTCGGTGCCTACATCATCTACAGGCTGATCTCGTTCCATTCGAGTCTGTCGTTCCCAATCAGTGTACCAAATGGAGCGCCTAAAGTCCAGACCTCGAAATCAGCTAAAGTCAGCCACTGTCTCATTGCAATACAAGGGATGACATGTTCAAGCTGCGTCGAAAATGTGGAAAACGCATGCTCAGTACCTGGGGTCCTTGCAGCGCGTGTGAGTCTGCAGTCCTTGACAGCGCGAATTGTGTACGACCCGGAACAGGTGAACCCTAAGATTCTGGCAAGGGAAATTGAGCAAACTGGTTTCGGGGCAGCGCCGCAACTGCAAAACGAGGAGAAGTGGATAACCCAATGGCTTTCGGCAGCCAGATCCAAGAACAAGGCGGTACGGGAATGGACGAGGGCATTCAGCTTCGCCGCAGCTCTCAGTGGGCTGGTTTTCATAATTGAAGCAACCAACCGTTGGACCGGGAGTATATCATGGCCAATATTGTTATATCCGATCAAGCTGACCCTTGTTGTTCCTACAAGCATGTGGCTGAGTGCATCCATCCACAGAGAGGCATGGAGGGCTATCGTGCGAGCTCGCCCGAATGCGGCGCTTCTTTCGTCTTGCGGTCTTATCTTCACGTTAGTGGCAGCAGCGTACGAAGACCTAGATACCGACCCTTGCTCAATGCAGTTCCGTATGACGTCCGCCTGCCTGCTCATGACAGTCATCATAGGGGGTCGCGTTACAAAATGTCACTTCTCGCAACGCAGCAGCCAGTATCCAGCCACATTGGCGTCTGCGATGCCAGAATCTGCAAATCTAGTGAAAAGGATCGGATCAATGGATGAGCATACTGTTTCAGTTCCTATTGACATCCTGCGTCCTGGCGATGTGGTCCGAGTTGACCCACAAGAAAACTTTCCAGTGGATGGAACAATCGTCAAGGGCCACACCTCAATACTCCAGACAATAATTAACGGTGAGCTGACTCCAAAGGCGGCTGGGCCTGGTGCCTCCATCTATGCTGGTTCATCGAATGACCTGCGGGCGGTGTTTATGGAGGTCTGCGCAGTGAACAATGAGACCTGGTTGGGACAAACACTTAAAGCAATGGCGCAGTCTGACGACGCAAAATCCGACATGAGCCAATTTTCTGATCGTCTGCTGGGTCGATTCTCTGTTCTGGTTATTATTGTGGCCACAATAGCTGGAGTTCATCATTGGACTCAGCACGCCTCCATTTCAATGGTCTTGAGCCGGATTGCGACGGTGCTGTTGTGTGCATGTCCCTGCACCTTGGACATGGGAATATCTGCTTGTTTAATGTCCGCTCTGTGTGAGTACCCTTCTTTGTTGGTAATACATTGGACTTTCTTACTGATTGGGACTGCAGCTGCTGCCTCCAGAGCCGGTATCCTGCTTACGCCTGGGTTTCATATCGAAAATACAGCAAACGCCAAAGCCATTGTGTTCGACAAGACAGGAACTCTGACTACAGGAGAACTGCAAATTCACAACTTACGCCTAGAAAGGGACTGGCTTGTTGATCCTTTCCACTCCGATCTTTTTTGGAACTTGGTTGAGACCCTCACACGGACGTCAGACCATCCAGTGTCTCGTCTACTCTGCGCAGAACTTCAAAGACAAGACGGCAGTTCTGCGTTAGATGCTAGAGGTCTGGAACTCCTGTCCCATGAGGATCACCCTGGTCTCGGTCTGAGTGGCCTGGTTTCATATAAAGAGTGGCAGTTCAACCTTATTGTGGGCAACCAGCGCCTGTTGCAGATGAATAACATCTACATTACCACTGAGCATCTTTCAGACCGGCGTGACTCCTCCTTACCAGTAGGGAATGTATACATCGCCATCAATAATTGCCTTGCCGGCCGAATTGATTACACAGACACCATAGCTAGCGGCGCCAGCCACCTAATCCGTACACTGCACAGCCGTGGTTTCAGTACTTTCATCATGACGGGCGACACCAAGGCCGCTGCGACGGCCGTCGCAGAGTCCGTTGGTATTGCAACCTCGAATGTGTATTCCTCGTTACTTCCACACGAAAAGGCAAAGAAGATAGAGCGTATGGAGGAGCAGCATGGCCACACAGTCATGGTGGGAGACAATGCAAACGACGTACCAGCCTTGGTTACTGCGACGTTTGGATTTCTCTTATTCCACAGTTCACCTCCTAATAGCGATGTACTGTCGCGACTACAATCGGAGCCAGATGCACTGCTTTTGCCCAGTACTAAGAACGGGTCCGAAGTACATGGTATGGAGCGTGTCCTCTACACCCTGGATCTGGTCCAAGCTACCAGCCGACGCATGCACCAGATCCTGTGGTGTTCTCTCATCTACAATACTGCCGCTCTATGCTTGGCGTCTGGCCTTGTCTCTAGCCTCACGATCTCGTGGCTTGACCTGGATCCGTAAGTAACGCTTTTCTGATCTTTTGTCTTCGTATCTACTTACCATGTGTACGGTATATGATAGATCGTCTGCCAGTCTTGCAATGTCTGTGAATAGTGTTGTAATATTGGTTCTCTCCCTTCAGCTGAACCACCCGCGACCAAAGAGGGACGATGTGCTGGATTAAGGTATATTTGGTACTACAACTTAAGCCAACCAGTCCCTGTTATTGCTGGAAAGTGCATGAAGACTTGGCGATGTTCATTAAATCCATTATTAATATGCGATTGGCTACCTGACCATCGACTGCGATTCTGTGGCGCCGAGACAGAATAATTATATATATTATGCTGAGACAGACACCCTATAGGTAAATTCAGCAAATTCTGGAACAGCTCCCTGATTTTCCTTTGGTTCTCCTGGTGCGAACGCCCCTGCCCTTATTGAATTCATATCCTATGTTTAATAGTGGGGATTGATACATGTCCGATGCACTGGCAGTTGATGTACCGTCCTTGTAGCCGACTGAGCCGAGCATTGCCGACAGAATCTTCAGTACCGCCATCAGGGTGCACAAATAGCTGGCAAGCTCATCGCACAAGGGAAAAGACCACAGACATGTTTACTGGACTGTTTTGCACACGCGGTCAACGATGATATAGCAAGATAACTCTCTCTGGTGCTCGTTTCCCGCCAGGGCGTCGAACCCATAGTATGTAGATATATCCGAATATCCGAATCCGAAATCGTCTCCAACGATTTGTCTGGGGCACACTAAAAGGCGCTGAAATACATTCGTTTCATAATTTTTCTCTCCACTTGTCAGTTACCACTCTGCTCTTCGCACGTCGATAGCCGCTTCAACTGGGAGGGTCTGCTACATGCGGGCTGCGTTAAGCAAATGGTACTATTCAGCCGCGATCGCGGAATACCAAGGGAGAAAAGGACCGACAAGGCGCCGATTCCCTCATGGAAGCTCGTTCTAGACCAGGGGGCCGTCACCCAGAAGGTGGTAAGCCACGAGCATGTTGGGTCTGGTACGGAAGAAGACCCGTTTGTGGTCGCCTGGCTCAATAACGACTTTCGCGACCCCATGCTGCTCAGCATGACTCGCAAGATCATGATTACGCTGATCGTATCTTTTGCAACGCTGGTTGTTGCGCTCGCGTCGTCTGCATACACAGGCTGCATGAAAGAGCTGATTGAGGACTTGGACGTGGATAGAGAGGTCGCGACTCTTGGTCTGTCGCTGTTTGTGCTAGGATTTGCACTGGGCCCTGTATTCTGGGCGCCTCTTAGCGAAGTCGTTGGACGACAGTATCCATTTATTCTCTCCTTTGGTGCAATGGCTGTCCTGCTCGCTGGTTGCGCTGCATCCCCTAATATCGAATGCTTAATTGTGCTGCGGTTCTTTGCGGGCGCCTTTGGGTCGGCACCATTAACCAACGCCGGTGGTGTCATTAGCGACATGTTCCCAGCTCGCCAGCGTGCACTCGCGCTCAGCCTGTTTGCCGCTGGCCCGTTCATGGGGCCTGCACTGGGTCCAATTATTGGAGGGTTCCTAGGAATGGCTGCGGGCTGGCGCTGGGTCGAAGGGTTCCTTGCCGCGCTGGCCGGATTTTCGTGGCTCACCATGGCCCTGTTTGTGCCAGAAACGTATGCCCCGATTCTTCTGCGCCGGAGGGCTGAACGACTTTCGCGTCTGACTGGAAAGGTGTACCGGGCACGCCTCGACCTGGGGCATCGGGCCAGCCTCGGGGAAGTACTGGGGAAGTCCCTGTCGCGGCCATGGATTCTGTTATTTCGGGAGCCAATCGTGCTGCTGCTCTCTATATACATTGCTCTTATTTACGGGGCGCTGTTCATGACGTTTGGTGCTTTTCCTATAGTCTACCAAGAGGGACGGGGTTGGAATGAAGGCGTAGGAGGTCTTTCATTCTTGGGAATCATGGTTGGCATGATCCTCGCAAGCATCTACACTGTATATGACAATCAGCGATACTTGAAAGTCTACGATAAACACAATGGTTTCGCTCCTCCTGAGTCTCGTCTGCCACCAGTTATCCTAGCGTCGATTACCATTCCTGCTGGTCTGTTTTGGTTCGCCTGGACCAACTCCCCTTCCATCCACTGGATAGCAAGTATTGCAGCCTGCGTGCCTTTCGGCTTCGGAGTTATCCTGGTATATCTTGGTATTCTGAGTTATTTGATAGACTCATACACCATCTTCGCAGCATCAGTTCTTGCTGCCAATTCGGTTATGCGATCTGGCTTTGGTGCCATCTTTCCGCTATTCACGACATATATGTACGAGGGGCTGGGGATCCACTGGGCTTCGTCAATACCTGCTTTCCTCACACTAGCCTGCGTTCCTTTCCCCATTGTTCTGTACAAGAAAGGCCAATTTATTCGAAAACGATGCAAATATGCTGCGCAGTCCGAGGCGTATATGGAGACTCTACGGGAATCCGCAAACCAGCAGAGCAGCAGTAAAGAGTGAATGGAGTTCCCATCCTACTGGCCAATATTTCCGCTTAACTAAAAGAATATTCATCTAACAACTTCTAATGTCAGAATAGTATGATGTACATTTCCCAGTACCTCTTCACATCAAAGATTGGAGATTAGACAGAACCAGCCCCCTTTGTAGCCTTGTCCGAGGTATTGTCCGACGAAGCCCCAGTTCCCTTATCCTGGACCTGAATCTCCTCCACTGTAGTATCAATGAGGCGCCCCGTTGCATCATGTGTTGCATCCCATTCCGCGAGGTCAACATTAGGCACTTTCTTAAGCCGGTTACTCTGAGCTCCGCCTTCCAGGCTGATGAGCTCCTGCCTCAAGGTATAGCCCTTGAACCTGGGGATAATATACGCCCAGAGCACGTAGTATATCGCGCACGCCACAAGACTGTCGGAGTCAGAACAGGTATCAACATAACCACAGCGAACTTGTTACTTACACCCCGATTCCCGTCACCACGTATGTGGCGTACCAAAAGCTGACATCCCCAGCATATTGCCCACCGGCGGGAGGGTACCACGGCATCACGAGAAGGTATAGCTGGACCAGAATATTAAAGAGAACCACGACGTGCCAGGCCTTGAATTCAGGTTCCGGGAGGTTAGCCTTCTTGCGCTTCCAGCGGATAACGTAGACACCGACAGCCATCGCGAGGTTGAATACGGCAGTGGGGAAGATTTTCAAATCGTTCACTACCTCGGTCAGCTCATGTACAGTATTTCGTCCAGTCTCTGCTGGTGGGATCTCACCGAATGTAAAGGCATCTCCTGCCGGAATAGCGAGAATCATCAGGATGGTTATAAACCAGATGACCACGTAAGGTCCCAATGGCGTGCCAAATGGCTTAGTCGATACCCAGAACTTAGTCCATGGCAGGACGCCTTGCCGGCCGCATTCCCTGATTTGCCTGGATAGTCCAATTATGACTGAAATCATGTTTCCGAAAGAAGCCAGGGCAATCAGGAAGTTCAGGCCCCGGACTGCACCGCTGTCTCCGAACACTTTCGAGAAAAAGAGGCTTGCAGTGGTGAGTTCGGAGTTTGCCAGCTCATCCTTGGGCACTAATATCATTAGTCTAGTAATTTCTAAATCTCACAGACCTAGATAACTAACCAGCAGCAAAGAACGCGACATTTGCGAACATGTATAGAACATACACCGCAGTAAGAGCAACGGTGGCGTAAATTTTGAGTGACTTGACAGGGTTCTATCGAGCAATGTCAGTGAAGGCTCTCTATATCATACGCGTCGGGCGTCCTACCTTGATCTCGTTGGCAACATTGAAGGCATTGTAGTAACCCCCGTACGAGAAGATGATACGGTACAAGGCAGTAGTCAGCCCATAGGCAGAAGCTGTAGCACTACCTGACCACGCATCGTGAAAGTTGGCCTTGGGGTTCTCGACCCTGGTATTGCCCCCCAGGACAACAAACCCAGTGAGAATAACGAAGACTAAAGTGCAGATCTTGACGATCCCAACGGCATTGGAGAACCAATATGCGTACTTGGTGTTGAACACCAGGACTGCCTCGTCAGTATTTGAATTACTCAATCAGTGTGTCGAGCTTACCCAGAGTCGCAAGAGTGTAACATGCTAGAGCTGTCCCTTTAACCTGCCAATTGGTTCCTTCGTGGCCGGAGATGGCGATGAGGTAGTTCGCCATGACTAGACGTGCATTAGCATCATGCATTACCCGACAACTATTGACTCACCAGTGGCGTTGGCACTCCCAAATGAAAGAATCACACTCTGGACCGCAAATGTGGTTGGAAACAGCCACATGGGACGGGGATACGTCTGTTCGAGGAAGACGACCTCCGAGCCTGATCGACTGGGGAAGTATGCTGTAAACTCAAGATACACGGCTCCGGACGACAGACACAACTATCCGGTGAACACGATCAGTCGGTATAACCTTCTTGACAGAAGTACTACATACTAAGTAACCAATGGTCCAGTAGACGAAACTGACACCAACCGAGCCAGTACCAGACAGAATGGAAGAAGCTGGCCACATCAGCTCATGTCAAGTATGGGCGCAGACTGGACCTCACTCACGCGTAGAATAAATACCGGCACCGATCATCATGGTGATATTCAGCAGGGTAATTGTAGCAGGGCCAACAGCGTATCCCAACGGCGACTTGTTCTCAACCGGAGCACCAGAGGCGTCTTGATACGTCGGCGGCGCATCATTGCCTCCCTTTTCGCCGATATAGTGAGCGCCTCCATGATCTATATGAGCTTCAATCACAGTACCAGATTCAGAAGTGCGATCGCTAAATGGTTTGCGCCAGGACATTGCGATTGATTGTCGGAGAGAGAAAGAGATGGGAGTAGGTGCTTTAAAGGAATAAAGATGCGCAGCACGAGCCAGCTATATACCACACCTCTTTCCCTGTTTGTCTGTCTTTTTATCTCGCTCCCGCTTTACGTTTGCTTTGTCCAAAGAGATTGTGGTCTCAAGAGGAGTTGTTGTGGATCGCCAGCGATTTCAACATCGGAGGGGCGAATGGTACAACTGGCGCCACAATGGTCCAGCATAGCTATCGATGGAATGTCTCGAGTGGCTCAAGTCTATTTAGAAAGTTCGAGCTTATATCAATGCCTCCACATTGTCCGTTTGAAAGTTCAAGCTTGGAGCTGTGTCGAGTGTATCATGCTACCGTTTAGGCCTCGTTCTGGGAATCAAATGTGGGAATGGACAACAGAGACTTTGGCACGGCGGTTAAAAGCATGGAAACAATTCTACAAGAGTCCGTGGTCCAGATTGCAACGCGCCGAATGGCATCAGCTCAGGGATGCTATTGCGCGAGTCCGAACCCAAAATACTCCACGAGGTGCAATCGGAAATTGCTTATCTTTCTGGGCTTCCATGATGCCAATAGAGACAGTGACCTATTTTCCCAAACCTAGAGTTGAAGCATCAAGTAATTTTATTCTGCTAAATGTTTCTGATGGTCATCGTGCTGCAACACCCTAACCAACTCCATGGTGCTTGTTCATAATGCGATGTAATTAGCACGCAATAGCCAGTTAAATGGCGAAAGGCACGACTCTGTTACACTGAAGCTATCGGGCACGCCGCGATGTGCGCGATCTCCTTCCTATAACAGTGGTTCTTCACGATCGTCTTTTTCTCCTTGGCTGGTTTTGTTACGCCATTTGGAGTCTATATTTGCCAACCGCTGTGGGATGATATTCAACCAGGCTGGAGGATTTGTAATAGGGCTCAGCACCAGCCCTGACTTAGGGCCGGTGGGAGACGTGGACGCTGGCCAACGTCAGCCACTAGACATCATAGTCATTATACTATGTTTAATATAAATTTGGCACGACTGCCCACCGTTACGACGCGGCCCGATCCGTCTCTAGCAGATGCAAACCAAGCCGTCCTGTCTAGAAGGGACAGGCGATTAAGGCCTAACGCATCAGGTATACCAACAGTCCTAAAGGGCTAGCATTATTCCCACAATCGCACTAATATTCCAGACGGTCCAGCGTCTAGGATCAAGGCAGCAGTGTGGCATTGAACGTCTCTACAGACGAAACGCATACATCTTGGCGGACGGGTCCACTCTATAATCATGTCGCTCGTTCTGGTTCATCAAATGATTGCAACTGGAAGTACCAATACGAAGTGCCAAGACCATATCAATGCGGTCCCTGAGAAGGAGTTGGCCAGCATTCAGCCCTCGCGGATTCGGATGTGAATCCCTCCGGATTCCGCCTCAGATTTGCAAGGCTGGACATCTGTTACCAATTTTACCTTGGATCGGGTGCGATCGGCCCAGGATCGCCGGCGAGGATTTATGCAACTGACAAGGCTCGTGTCTTGGTGCACCATCTCAATCCGGGCGACTATTGACTACTAGCGAAGGGCTAGCCCTGCACTCAGGGGCTGCCAGGTACGACTCCAGTGGACAAATTATGTACTACCAGTACTCTCGAAGCCGGAATTCTGCGGTATTCAGCCCTGGATGCTGAGAGGAACGTGAATTCTGTGCATTCTGTGGGCAATTATGCATGTATAACCCCTGATGCGGCATCGGTGTGGGAAGTTATGCTGCATAAAGCACTTATTCATTGGTTTCGCAGATCTTAATATTGCATCACAGTCTCCACGTTCTGAACTCTGATCCTCCATCTCCAAGATTCTTAAATTCTTCTATTCCTGTTTCTGCTTCGGCATTCTCATTCCCCTCTCCAGCACGCGATCATGTCCGCGAGTAGGGCTGTTGAGGGCAGCCACAGTACGCCCAAGAAACGGCGCCTGCCAGCATTCCTGGACCATTTCAACGCGCGCGACCTCAAGATCTTCTTTCGCTGCTGGGCCGCCGCTTGGGTCGCTGCTCTGTTAATTTTCATCGGCCCAGCCGCTGACAATTTTGGCTCGGCGACCTTCTTTGCCTGGTAAGTCTCTCCGTGCTTTGGCTTTGGCTGGTGCTGACGGCCCCAGTCTGGTTCTGTTTATGCTGCCCCCTTCCGGTGTACTGTTTGTCTTCATTCTCGGATCGCTCAGTCTGTACATTGGAATTGGCCTGGCATGGGCATGGGGCGTCATCACCATGAAGGCCGCTCTGGCTGCCAGGCCCAGTGCAGACACCCAGGCGCGACTGGCGGCGCTGCAACAGGCTGCTGCGACTGAGGCGCAATCGACAGGGGCCTCTGTCGCCGGAGTTGCTCAGCGCATGATCTATGACGGCTGGATGCTGGATACGCGGGTGACAGCTGTTGTCTACTGCATGCTATGCGTTTTCATCTATTTACTTGTATATCCCTACCCCTTGCGCAGCTGCATGTTCCTGCATAAAATACTAATCAGCTCTAGTCGCGCCTGAGAGCGTCGAATCCGAAGACTGCCTTTACTGCGATCTTTGGTATTATCATCACCGATCTTTTTCTTTGCTATGGGCCTCTCCTGCCCTCGTTTAATGGCACTCTGCCCCTGGCCCTGGTGAAGCCTGCTGCTGCCGGTACTGGACTTGGATTTGCGTGTTCAATTCTCTTTTTTCCACAATCCACGTCCGATATAGTCCTCGAAGGTATAGGGGATTTACTCCGGCTGATGGAGGATTCACTGCAGTACTCTGCTTCCGCTCTGAGCAAGGACTCTGAACCACTGGATCCCCAACAGCTCCAGAAACGACGGACTAAAATCATAGGGCAGTACCAAAAGTTCGAGCCATCGTTCGGTTTTCTGCCACTCGATTTCTCTATCGGCAGCTGGGGCGCTGAGACTGTTGCGACCTTCAAAGATCCGGTACGCCAGCTCGTGGCAGTGATCCTGTCACTGTCAGAGTTCCATAAAGGCACGATTGAAAGTCGCGTCCAGGCCCAGGAGCTGAAGGAGCCGCCAATTGAGACTGAGGAACCGGTTGAGGAAAAGCAGGAGAAGAAGGATAAGAAAGGGAAGAAAGAAAAGAAGCAGCGGAAGGTCGGCGCGCACCATCTTGCCCAGGTGGCCGATTTGGTCAAGGGGTTTCAATATACAGAAGACCAGTCTGTCGATCCAGATGTGGCGAATGAATTCACAGGCCATAGCGTAGCCGCCATGGACGCTTGTTTAGAAGGACTGCGAGTTACAGGCGAGTGTGTCCGGTTTGTCGAGCGACAGCATTGGTATCACAAAACCTCGCCGGCAGCACATGAGGAGCTGTATGAGCGGACTAAGGCCGTGCTCGAAAAACTACGCCAAACCAGAGCAGCCTTTCTGCATGATATGACGGAATCTCTTATTACTGGATATGCCTGGTTGTTTGAAAATGAGAACCCGGACGAGAGGACTCGAGCGAATCAGGTGGCGGGCATGATCATCTGCATGAACTTCCAAGAGCATATGGCAAAAGCGCTGGATAAAACCGAGGGTCTTCTAGCCCGCATGTCAGATGTCTTTCCCGACGCCACTCGAACTCGCTTCTGGTGGCCGACGAGTTTGAAATACGCAGCTCGCTGGATGCTCGGAAAGAAGGACAAGGCCCCTACATTGGCACCAGCCAGCGAAGATGATCCCGATCAAGCTCCTGCTGGTGATGCTACACAGACTGCGCAGGAGAAGTTGCGAATTCGTCGTGGATATCGGCCTCGACCGCGCCACCCTGTGGGTAAAGCTGTGATTGGGATTTATCACTGGCTGACCTGCGACGAAGGATTGTATGCCCTCCGGATGGTTGTGGTTACCATTGCAGTTTCCATTGCTGCCGTGCTCCCGCACACTGCAGGTTTCTTTTACCGTGAGAAGGGCTTTTGGGGGTTGATTATGGCCCAGACGGGACTTTTGGTCTACATGGCCGACTTCACATTCTCTGTGCTCGCTCGACTCGTTGGTACCGTTGGAGGAGGTGTCTTGGGACTGCTCGCCTGGTATATCGGTTCAGGAAATGGCCCAGGCAACCCGTATGGCTTGTCGGCTGTTCTCGCTGTGATGCTGATAATATTTCTCTGGATTCGCCTTTATCTTCCCCCCAATCTTCTTACCGGCGGAATCATGGGCGCCGCAACTTTTCTACTCGTGGTCGCCTACAGTTATGTTGATACGTGAGTCAACCCTTCACTAACATGACGCAGCATAAAATCTGACAAGCTGCTTTAGACACAATCCTACATACGGAAACCCTGGCGTCGGCTACAACATATTCTGGCGACGATTACTCCTCGTGTTGATCGGAATCGCCGCAGCAACAATCGTCCAGATGCTCCCCCGTCCCCCCTCTGCCTCACGTCACGTCTGCAAATCTCTCTCCCGGTCTCTACGCACTTTATCCGACCACTATGCCCTCCTCCTCTCCTGCTGGGGCCGCGCAGGCACTGAAGGCCAAACCATCACGGAGCCAATCTGGCTCGAACTTACCGAGTCGCTCGTGCTGCTCGAACCCATGATCTACAACATCCGATTCGAGTTCTCCAGCTCCCAATTCGACTCGAAGAGTCTCGGACAAGTTAAACAGCTCTGCCACGCCCTCAATGGCTTCCTCGCCCGTCTCCTCGCAGCATCAGGCACTCTACCACAGGAATACAAAGACCGTCTCGCCCAGCAAATGGGCATCCTGGACCACCGCTGCATCGGTGAAGTAATGGCCGTGCTAGGAGTCTGCGAGCAAGCGTTGCGAACAGGCGATGCACCGCCGGAAATCCTACCGACTCCGCTTGTGCGCCGCGCGCTGGAGTACTGGCAGACACATCAGACGGAGTATCTGCTGAGTGCGGATATGGTGCGTGACGAGGACTACCGCCGGTACTGCGTTGCGTTGGGCTCGTATATTCGGTTCTTGGGGAAGATTGATGAGCTGGTGCTGGTTATCAAGGGAGTCCTGGGTGAGGCGCATCTCGTGTCGAAGGAGTTGATAGATCTGGTTTGATTACCGTCTATTTCATAGAGGTCGACAAGACATAATAATATATAAACTGAAATATAATAATACAATACATTACTACTTCACTACAGTCGGACCCCATGATCATGGTGTACTGGGAACTAAGTACAGTACTGGATGCCACAGTCAGTCCGGCCAGTCCGGTTCAAGATGCAAGGTAGTTGAATTACTGCTAATCTGTTGCATTAACGCGATTTCGTTTTTATGCACTTTCCGTTACCCAGACTGCCAGATCGAATTCCGACGTGATCGGTTTTGTTTTTGTATCAACTTACCATCCAAATCGGATCTAGGTAAATCCTATTGTATCGAAATAATCCGTCGTGAGATGCTTATTTATTCTTAGGCATCTAAGTGGCTTATATACGGATTATTTGCTTCAGGAGAAATGTTGGCTCCGTTATATATACTTCGTGCGGTCCGTCTAACCCAACCTTAGCATTGAACCGGGATCGAGGGAGTAACGCGAGATCCGACCCGAATTTGATAGGCAAGCCCTTTACAAATAAAAAAAATGCTCATGCTGATGATTTTGAAGATAGTAAGAGGTATTCCACGGTGAGAATCACGCTACTTTGGGCCTAATCATATCAACTACATCACCTTGCCAATCATCCCTCCAAAGAGCCCCGAAGGACAACAGTAAATGAGATACAGCGACCACTTATAAAGCAAATATAATAGCACGACAATCGAAGCACTCTTTGTGCCTTGACAGGTCTTCAAAGTTCGTCGTTTGCCCTAAACCAAGACGGTTGCCGAGCTGGCAGTTTATACCCTCCACGCCACAGCTTCTCCAGACTCCGTTTAGGATCATACGCATCTCTCACCTGCATCATCCTAGTCACGTCTTCAGCGGCAAGCGAATGCTGGTATACGCTCTGCTCCTTATTTGCGTAGTTCAAATAGACGAAATCAGTCCAGACGCCGCGCTTCCGGGCCTCCTTCTCGGCCATTTTACCCAGCTTGTCCGTGGCGCGTTTCATCGCTTCGTCGTCTGCAGGATCGGTCCATGTGGCCATGATAAGGTTTACTACAAACCATTAGACCAAACGATAGAATAGAGTAAGGGGGAATTCACATGTCAGATCCTCCCCGCTCTCGCGCATGCCATTGTATACCGGGCTATCACGAGTTGCTTCGATAAAGCTCTTTTGGAATGCCTGCGAGTTCACACATACCGAGACCCCGTCTTTATCTAAGAGTGACCCGTAGACCTCGTCGATCAGCTTATATATATCTAAAGCGATATTCGTGGTGGCCTTTGTGGTAAAAGAGAACCAGGCACCGCGGGTTGCACCAGGGAGAACTGCTGCAATGACATCTTTCACCACATCATGCGTGCTCCCGGTTCTTTCAAGGTGGTGAATGGGCTCGACAGCAGTAACAGGGGGCACTGGTACGCCGTCGTCAGTGGTAGTGCATGTCATGATCATCTTCTGGCGACGCTGATGAGTTAAAACGACTGCCTTAAACGCATCGGTATTGTTATTGCCATGCGAATATGCATGATAGTCGGAAAACGCTTCCGTCACTGTCTGGTCTGTAAAAGGGTATACGCTGACGGCGCCCCATATAACGGGAGAGTGGTAGGTGGTCATGTCGAATCTGGTAATGATACCATAATTCGAGCCAGCGAGTTTGAGCGCCCAGAAGAGATCAGGGTGGGATTGCTTGTTAGCATTGACGACTGAACCGTTTGCCAACACAACCTCGTAATTGAACACATTGTTTGAGCCAAAGCCGAGAGCGCGGGATTTGAATGCGATTCCACCTTTTTGTTTGTCAGGAATAGATGTAGACTGTCTGAACAGGATAGGACTTACCTCCTGCAAGGAACCCACCAACACCAACTTCGCTGATTCGTGCTCCAGCAACAGTCAGATTATAGGGTACCATTTCCTTATAAACACTCTGCCATGTTGAGCCTGGCCCAAGCTTTGCAGTATGTTCACTGGGCACAATTTCAATCATGTCCAGTCCCCGTAGGTCGACGACAAATCCTTCGTCAATATTGGACGCGCCTTTCCATGCCATATGCCCGCCTGAAGCAACAGCAAACTGGCAGTGGCTGGCTTCTGCAAATTCAAGGATCTGGGATACATCCTCTGTGGATGCCGGCTTTACCGTGCAGGCTGGGGAGAGTTCCCGTTGCTGAAGTGCGTAATATGTGGAATGGCGCTCTTGATATTCGGGAGAAGAAGGGAAGTGAACGAGAGATGGAAGACGCTCATGGAGCTTATTACACTGGAGCAGCGTTAGCAATACCATCTATGTAGGATGCAGAGCGACGACCTACGCAGTTGTGAGGTTGAGTCAAACCATTCGCATACGCAACTGCCGCTGCAGCAAGCAGCCATAGACTGGATACGGTCTGCATGTTTAAAGTACAAAATATGATACACCTGGTATATTGAAGAGTTGAAAGTCGTCTTGCTTGTCGAACGGTACACGGTTACGGTGTGTATATCGAAGCGCTATAAGGTCAACCATCTTGCCAAGGTTTATTGCAAATGACCGATATTTATGCATCAACAATGGACGTAGAATAGTCTGGCCGATGATATACTAATTTGCTAGTAATCTATGACAAAGTTAAACTGCAGAACCGTGGAAACGCCATCTAACGGTCGTTCCAGACCATCAACCAGTATACGGTGGCTCTCCTGGGTAGAGTTACGGCGAAAGGAAATTATTAATTGGGTTCAGAAAACAGTAATAACATTACAGCTAGTACCTAGAATGACAAATTAAGCCGAGCGAACAGACTTCTGCTCCTCCATATTCGACACCAGCCAGAGCAAATCAGGACGACTACAGTGCCCGCAGCAATCCAGCAGGCTCTTTTCTTTTATTTGATGGTCAAAGTCTAGATGCGCATAGACAATTCCCTCCTCAGTGAGCGGCAAATCCTTTGTCAGTTTCCGCCCATCGGGGGCAAATATTGCACTCGCGCCTCCTCCAGGTGCGTCGAAGACCATCCCATGCGCTGTTCCCAGCTTGTTAATGCCCTTTTCGCTGATTACGGTCGTGGAATGCAAGGTAAAGGTTTGAGATTCCACTGAATATATACGTGAAGCTGCTTCAACCGCTTTGCCAACATTAGCTGGAACTGAGGCTGGGTATAGGACACTGGGACTGACCTTCCTGGGACATTGAATATGAATGTTTACCACCAGGATGCGGCATAACAGGAGGCCAAGCAGCAACGTGGATTTCCTCCCCTTGTGAGAACGTGTGGTATTTCAGCAGTGGATTGTAGTGTTCCTAAAAACTCAGTATCGGCCACCTACACAGAGGTTTGCTATACTAACACCACAGGACAGCGCACCGACCCGACCAACCGGAGTCTGAGCAACGTTGCGCAGTGACGGTCCATGGCCATCGCCAAAGACTGTTCGCTCCATATGAATGGGCTTCAGCTTGCGCCTTGCCACCAAGAGAGACCCGTCGCTGTTGATCGTGCACTGCGCAATGTAGAGAGTACCACCACTCCGCTCGGAGAACCCGAGACAGACAACCATCTCGTTATCTGCTGCGCATTTGCGAATAGCCTCCATTTCGGGAGAATCAACCACCAACGAGTTCTTGACGAACTCGACATTGAGCACAGGGTCCATTGGTCTGCTCCTGGTGAAGTTAGTAAGGACCTCAAACGCCTATACTTAGGTTGATAGTGATACAATATCCACCCGGGATACCCAGGCACCCAGAGCTCTGAAAATGCGATTATCTGGGCCCCTTCATTGGCAGCATCCTGTATAAAACGGCAGGTCTTTCGAATGGAAGCTTGAAGGTCCAGCCACTCTGGCTCGGCCTGGACGACTGCAGCTTTCACGACCATGTTGTCTACTCGAGATGTAGTAAATTAATGAGTAAATGATGAGGATCTGTAGTCTTAAATATGTTATTATACCTCATTATACTGTCCCCGGGACATAGAATGTCCTGTCGGCACTGACGATAATTTGCCAGAGATTGTAATACATCCACCACCCACGTCATCAGTCGTCCGCCCACATTATGTATTATTAATTAACTGTCCACAAAATTATCGGTGTTTTATTAGAGTATGTTTATTTCTTGTTTTAAATCTACTGCTGTATACGGTGTACAGCCACCGGTCGGTCATTGAATGCATGTACCGAGTGAAGACTTAAATCAACCACCCACGTTCTCATTCCTAGTCCAAAACAAGAACAATACAAATTACCCACTTCTTCCCCTCCAATGAGTGCTTCAACTAAGATTGATGCATCCTCCTGGGTACGCAAACTATGGACGCCTATCTCAGCGAAATCCTCGCCCTCACATCCAGAATCCGCGCCGCCACAAGGACGAGTGGTTACCCGAATACATATGCGCAGCAGAACGAGAAGTAACCAATGCAGAAAACTCGGTGCCAGCGGGAAATAAAACGAGTGCCCACGAGGCGTATCTGCGCGCATCCAACTACTACCGCACGGCCGAGCTCTTCCGCAGAGGCAATGTCGGGAAGGACGAGATTGCACGTTTGAAGTATAAAGGTTCAGAAACTGCATTCGATATGGCCATGAGGCTGTCTGTTTATGAGTACCAGTCGATTCGAATTCCATACGAACTAGCGGCGCTGGGTATTTGGTCACCCTGACAATTCAAAGAAACCCCGACGGACCATCAGCTTCAATGGTGGACCTGACCCAACCGTTGCCGAAGTAGACAGCCAGATTCTCTGCCTGAGCACCTCCGCTCTGACCAGGGATTCGTCAGTTTGAGAGAGGATGAGGGGGGTGCTGCGCATTGTCCTCAGGGTACCTTCTTCAGGCTCCACCAGGTTATTTGTTACTGGGCAAATAGGAAACAGCAGTAATACCCACAGCGAAGACCTCCGCTCCACCGTAAGCAGCGACTGGGCAGACAGGCGGAGATATCGGCGATGATTACAACAGGCCGCTCGACGTCATGACGATGCAACATATAAAAGCCGCCGCAAACGCAATCCAACCCCATAGTAAAGTCTTCGCAACCAAATCCTGAATATCAACCGCCATGACTGCGATTGAGAAAAACACCGACTCTTCTCTTTTCCGCCACCGCCAGCTGGCACCGACCGCCGCTGTCCGGGTCTCCCCGCTATGCCTGGGCACAATGACCTTCGGCGGCAAGCAAGAGGCCAGGTATGGAGAGTGCTCCAACAAGGAAGCCTTTGCCATGCTCGACTACTTCTATAGCCAAGGAGGCAACTTCCTCGACACAGCCAGCGGGTACCAGGAAGGCCACTCGGAGATGCTGGTCGGGGAATGGATGGCCGCACGCAAGAACCGCGACCAGATGGTGCTCGCGACCAAGTATACAACCGCATACATGACACAGCATAAAGACCGCATCCAGTCCAACTACGGAGGAAACAACGCCAAGTCGCTGAAAGTCAGTGTCGAGGAGTCCCTGCGCAAGCTGCAGACCTCGTACATTGACCTGCTGTACGTCCACTGGTGGGACTACACGACCTCCATCCCGGAACTGATGCACTCGCTGAACGACCTGGTGGTCGCAGGGAAAGTGATCTACCTTGGTATTTCGGACACGCCGGCTTGGATTGTTACAAAAGCGAACCAGTACGCGCGGGACCACGGCCTGCGCCAGTTTGCGGTGTACCAGGGGATGTGGAATGCGGCGATGCGTGATTTCGAAAGAGATATCATACCAATGGCGCGCGAGGAGGGGATGGCGTTGTGTCCGTACGGCGTGCTGAACCAGGGCCGCTTCCAGACGAAGGAAGGATTCAAAGAGCGGGAGAAAAATAACCCCGGTCGCAAGTTCATCCCAACATCAGAGCATGACAAGCAGGTCTCTGCGGTCCTCGAGGATGTGAGCAAGGCTAAAGGTGTTGAGCTGCTCAATGTCGCCCTAGCCTACGTGATGCAAAAGACTCCCTATGTCTTTCCCATTGTCGGCGGCAGAAAGGTCGATCACATCAAGGGCAGCATTGCCGGTCTGGATATTACCTTGGACGAGAAAGAGATCGAACAGGTCGAGGGCGCCTATCCTTTCGACCATGGATTCCCCCATACCTTCCTGAGCGGCACGATGTTTGACAACTCAACACCGAGGATGGCAGACAAACCGGGCGATGTCTGGTTGACCAAGCCGCTCGGCAAGTTTGACTGGGTAGATCAACCTAGGGCTATACGGCCATCGCAGTAAATAGATACAAATGAAATGTTGAGCTGCAGCCACTGGTAGAAACAAGGGATGCAACAATTTATGGCAGGACTAATATACTTATTGTTTCTTGATCGAGGCTGCAAGGCTATATTCGACCCGAAAATTAATAAGTAGCTGGGAAGGTCTTGATATTAATAGTAGAGATACTACTCGCGCGCCTACTCGTTCCCCAGTGCGTCGAACGGGATTCTGTCAATACTACTGCCATACTCGCTGGCTGTCTTCACGACAAATTATATGGCCACGACAGAAGAGCCCATAAAAGAATATGACATGCGACGAAAAGGACATGAAGATCGGTTGACTTCTAGTGTCAAGTCAACTGCTTGGCGCCCTGCGCTTTGGGCAGCATGCGCCAAAATAGATACGAGGTCAGGCCACAGGACCTGGCAGAAAACCTCTTGTACTGACCAATGACGTGGATTCAAGCTCTGTATAGATCGTAGAATGTAGCCTGATCGCGTTAGCCAGTGGGGGTTCGTTGCATTGTGACCGAAGCGAGTCAAATGACATACATATTCTGCTGGTCGTCATTCGTATATTTAATGGGTTCAGAGTCCATCAGGTCCAGCCAAGTAAATCACCGGATAAGCACTGTTCATCTTAATTGAACCGGGTAGACGAATAGAGTTGAGGCAGGTTCTCAATGACATCTGTCGCGTCGTCGCCACGAGTCTCTTCCAGAGCCTGAAAGGAACATCGCACCCTGAAATGGCAGCCGTCAATGTTCCACGCGCCGTCCCGCCAGACGAAGAAACTCTAATTGACAAAAGTAATTGGTTAACAAACGTTCTGCTATGTAGCAAAGTGGACCAATCTCATCTCAACGAGTTTTTGGATACGAGGCTGCAACCCGAACACCATGTAACCTGGGCTCGCTTAGCCCTACTATTCCTTGGCTAATTTCGGGAACGTCTCCTCAGGAAACCTGATATACCGACTGCTTTTCCTCCCCAGAAGTGTTAAGGCTAGTTTGTAGTATAATACTCCGCCTTGCAACAATGCTCCCTCACGGTTTTTCCACTCTTCTCTTGTTTACCGGCTATCAGGCTCTTCCCGCCGCAGCATGGTTTATCGAGCAATATGCAACACTAACGGTCCTGCCGATGGTTGGGGAAGACAAAACTCAGCCTGTCGCCGTCACCACCACAGCACCGCTCCCGTCGACCGTCACCCCAACGACAACCATCACTTCGACCTGGACGGAGGCCGTATCCAGAGTCGGGGGCGTTGACCGTGCCAAAGTTGACGTGACAATGGAGTACCTTATCTTCCCCAACCGGACAGACATCCCAGTCGCGTCGTGGGACTATTTCGACCGGTTCTATCCCTCTAAAACAGCAGACACAATGCGAACAAACTACTATGTCCCAGTGACAGTTAAGAACCTACCCTCCTGCACGAAGACAGAATACACATACACCGACTCCGTGGAGATCGAACTTCCCGCATCGTTAACGGCGCAAGCCACGGACGAGAGCCTAGTCTCCTTTGTGACAACGTATGCCTCAACAATCAGCACCAATCTTGGTGGGCAGGCGGCCACGACGACAGTCTGCGACGTCTACCTCAAGAGCGATGCGGTCCCGGGCGCAGACGAGGCGTTTGTTGGAGAATACTATCTCACCGAGTGTGTGGATCCGCGGCGCTCGACTTGTTCCGCAGGGGAGAATACCGCTGCTACGGGGGCTGGGGGTTGTAATGGGCTGTACCCGCCGACTGCAGCTGCACAGACAACGGATGTAAATGAGCCGACTCCAACTGGCGGGGCTGCTAGTTCTCGAGCTCAATCTTTTTGGGGACTGGGGTGTCTTTCGATGCTGATATACCTGCTGTGTCTCACTTTTTGATCTTCCCACAGCTGCCTGCGTAACATAAGAGAGCTTTACGGAATAAAATACTATATACTTCTTACTTTACTCGGATTTGTGTCCTAATGGACCGGGTACACTACAGTATTATTTCTGTTCATTCTCGTAGCAGCCAGGGCTGGAAACCTTGCCCCTGAAGCTGTTACCTCAGGACGAATTGGAAACCACCTGTTGAAGATGTTCCTAGGGTCATACGAATGGAGGTTCTGCACGGGCTGCTGTCGGATACGCTCTCTTTATCCCTTTCAATCTAAAGCCATCGCAGGAAAGAGGTACTGATGAAATGTTGTTGAGCTGGTAGCCGCTGGTAGGAACTAGGCTATGGGACGCTACATGGCATCAATTTACTATTCTACGTCCAATATTTATCCAGACATCCTTATGTCTCCTGGGTTGAGACTGGACCTCCGAAAGGCTTGACCAGGGCTGCAGATGAGCCGGTGGCGCAGCTTCAGCCAGCCACAATAGTGGAATGTGAGATCATAGACTGCCGTCAACAGAGGTAGATCAACAAAGCCTTCATGAGCAGCTGGGAATGCGGCTGGGGAGTGTACAGATGGAATGGATGTATTGGCGTATATAAATGGCCGCAGCCTCCTATCTACGATGACATTCTACACGGCTTCTCATTTCGTATCAAGAGTCTGGTATTGGGCCATCGTTCACAGCCAACACTGTTGCAATAGCGTATTCTCCATCATGGCCAATAGAAAGCTGTGCAGCACGCTTTCGGGCACTTTGACCATTTGTGGCACTCAGCGCAATTCTTCTCCATGCTATGGTGGCACGGACTTATCCAATATGCGGCCGGGGATTCTATTTCAGAAATCGCAGTGTTACTCCGAAATATGGACCAATCTTCGGTTCCTTCGCTGAAATCAACTGGAAGATCGGCAACAGCACTGATTTCGTGTTCATTTTTATATAGGACAAGTGTGAATTCTCAGATCATTGCCATATGCGAATCATTTTGATTCAATTCAAGAGCCATTCGTTCTGCTATACCCTAGTAATCGTTTTGAAGAGGATTCTCCCGTTATAAGCAGTAACAGAGAATATCAATTGTTCAAGTGTTGTTTTTGTTGATATAGTCGATAACCGCTTGAACTGCCCGTAAATGTCACCATCAGCGCCTGCTACATGAAGTGAGAGTCGAGGAATATGTACCAGTTGTCAATTTTGCAGCATCTTCATCGGAAATTTGGATGGCAAATTCCTAGCCATTCAACCCATAAATTTAGAATCAGGCTCAGAACTTTGTTACGGATTTTCTTACCTCTTCAAATGCCGTAACAAGTTCAACTGTATCTAGAGCGTCGGCACCGAGGTCTTGAACGAAGTTTGCATTGGGGACGATCTGTGGAAACCACTGTTAATCGGACCCTACAGATTGGCAGGGCTACTAACCGCTTCCTCCTTCACATCGAGGTGCTCAGCAATTACCTTCTTCACCTGATCCTCAATGGCGGACCGCTTGATATAAATTCCCTGCATTTTATATCCAGATACGTTGACGACACTGTATGAGGCGAGAAGGGCGAAGACAATGGGCAGATGGAATAGAACACTGCGAGTGCCGAGGATCTTTAATAGCCGGGGGGTAAAAAGAAAAAATTAAAAAAAGGCAAAGAAAGCGACTAGTGTCTTTCTTTGCTTATAGGAAAACATGTTTCTTTCCATCAAATGCAAGGGATGCGAGGGCTGGGCATGTAGATCTTGTCGGACTGGCCGATCCTCCTTCCCAGATGATTTCCAAGGGACACAAGGAGGAAAGACCCTCCTAAGTGCTCCAAATAAATATTAGAAAGTCTTAATTCGCAGTACTAGCTGGAAGCAGACAAATTTGTAGCTATAGACAGGTCCAGCAATTCTGGCATATCATCCACCTTTGTTCCCTGTTCTTCTCTCATCCGAACCCATACCACGCAGGGCTGGACAGAAGGGCACCATAAACCTGAAAGGCGTCCCTAAAGACGAATTGGAAACCACTTGTTAAAGAGGTTCCTAGGGTCATACGCTCTCTTTATCTCCGCCATGCGTTTGAGATTGCTTCCAAAGATTTCGCTTGCATCTTCATCGCCAGTTGCGTAGTTAGAACTAGGAAGGAAACACGTTAGCATTTGCGGCCTCAGAATAGAGCCTTCGAGGGTACATACTAAACCTTCACTCCTGCTCTTCCATTTTCCGAGGCCTCGCTGGCCCAACCCCTGACAGTCTGCATGATTCTCTTTGCGTATTTGACCGCCACAGCGTCCAAGGCTGCGCTTTTGAACTTTATTTCAACCATGGCGAGGCGGTGATAACCACGATTAGCAAACGCCGTTGCATCGTTCGGAATAGAAGCTATTTTAGCAGGATGGTCAAACTGGAAAAGCACCGCGGACCCTGCTGTCTCCGGATAGGCCTGCAGCATCCCACTGTATTCTTGGATCACTTCGTCCAACTGCCCAAAGATCAAGGGCGGCTCCCAGACTGTCCCAGCCTGGAACTTTCGACCGCCGTGCTTTGCCCCGTCGAGCAGCAAGGAATTTACCTTTGCATATGGCATCATAGATGTCCCGTTGGCGATGGAGTCAATGGATAGGACTTTGTCAAATCGTTCGCGGGCTGCGTCTTCAGGGCCGTCGTAAAAAGGGACCACGGCGATTGTTGGCTGTATTCAACATTAACCTGTAGGCTTCGTCCAAGATTCAATATTATACTCACCTGCCCATTCGGCGGTGGTGATACGATAACAAGCAAAACACTTTCATTAGGCTGTTGCTCGCTGCTCCACTCATTCAAGAACTGAACAATTTCTGGCACTTTGTCCAGAGTGTAGACAACCATTCCACTAATAAAAAAATCAGCACCAGACATTCATATTTCCTTTCCGTGTGAGACTGACGCAAATACTTCGTCCGGCTTTTCATATGCCTGAAATACAAACTCCACCTGGTAGCAGAGACATTAGTCTACCGTAGCTCTAAGAGGGAGAAAGCATACAGCGACACCAAAATTACCACCGCCGCCGCGAATCCCCCAGAAGAGGTCTGGATGCGAAGTATCTGATGCTTCAACGATTCGACCATCTGCAAGAGCAATCTTTGCGCTGAGCAGGTTGTCCAGAGCTAATCCATATTGCCCGGAGAGCCAGCCATACCCTCCTCCCAGCGTCAATCCACCCACACCTAGACATTATATAGGTCAGTAAGAAATGGTTAAGTATAGCTTTAGTTAAAGGAACGCACCTGTATGGTTCACAGTGCTGTGTGTCGAGTCAGCGTCACTTACAGTAAACCATGAGGGATAGTGACATACCCACCGACGGCCGCGAGCCCTTTTGCACCGAGCGTCTCGTCCACATCCGACCAGAGAGCTCCACCCTCCACTGTGACGGTATTTATGGCCTCGTTGACAGTGACTTTATTCATGTTCCGCAGGTCGATAACAACGCCACCTGCAGTAGACGAAGCCGCAAAATGCGAGTGGCCACCTCCACGAACAGCAAGGTCAAGGCTGAAGTCGACGGCGAGCTTTATTGCTGTGGATACATCTTTTTGAGAAGCTACCAGTACAATGCCGCCCTGTAGGGTAGAGGTGTAAGTGCAAGGTTAGGGTTGGGCTTTAGTTGAAGGTGTCGCTTACAGCACGTCTTTCGCCGACTTCATTCCATCGTTTGATAACATCTGCGTACTCTGCGTCTTGGGGAGTGAGGAAGATGCTCTTAGTGAGCTGATCTTTGAATTGTTGAACTTGCGATCCAGTAAGCATGGTTGCTAGTATGGCGCCGGTAGTAGGAGACTTGGTTCATTATTAATGTCACAACGAGGCGATGGGTTTCTTAAATATACAGCCATTCTGCTTGATAATACAATAGATCTACTCCGATATCTGCAGTAGCTCGATTTAACGAACAGTAACGATGTAAGTGACAAGCCAAGCCAGTGCACTGGTGACATACCGGAGCGTCGGTGACATACCGGTGGCACTCTTGGCTCGACCAGGACCATTCGGGGGCGCTTCCAAGATATCCACCCAAGATTGGAGGATCTTTACTCTATTATTGGCTCCGCCCGGCGCAGATGCGGTCGTGCTATGATTAGAAATTATCACGAACACGAGGTATGCCCGTGTCTTCCCTCCATGACCCCAGCGATCAGAACATAAAACACAGTCTAATCATCAATTAACTCCCAGTGACACTGCGATATGTGATCGACTGAGCCAGACAAGAAATCCAAGGCAGGCATTCTTCATGCTAAAACTCAAATATCGCTAATTCTGGATAGAGCTACCAGCTGGAGCGGACTCGCAACAACCAGCGTCGCAGTCGTGCCCGAAGGCGTGATTATATCGCGACCCTGGAAGCCAGAATCCAGAGCTGCGAGCAGTCACGGCGAGAGGAGGCTGTGCGTGGTCCCGATGAAGATAGAGACGCGGTAGACAAGCTGCAGAGAGAGAATGCTCGTCTTAGCTTGCTACTTGAGGCTCTTGGTATTAACAAGGAGCTTCAAGACTCATTTCCAGGAACAGGAGGGCTGTCCTCGCTGGGCCAGGCGGTTGGCGAGGAGGCTATTAACTCTCTACAGAGCGGATCTTTTACCAGCACACCGACTGTAAATCTCCGATATCATCCCCAGTTGCAGCAAGGATTGACTGATAGTGTGTCATGCAGGCGGACCAGCAGTCAATAGGATGGCCGCAGCCTTCTATTCCGGTGTCGACTGGACTTGATCCAGGAAATTCGTTACCGGTACCATCAGGGCCTGCACTCTCTGCGAATGAATGGATGCAAAACCCTTTAATCAACTCAGCATTCTCATTTTCTACACCTTTACCATCGGAGATGACGGTTCATCCGCAGATACTACGTGATCAAAACTTCCATAACATGGCAATGAATCCCGATCCCATATCACTGGTCACACAGCTCCAGACTGCATCCCCGGAGGGTTTGACACCATGTTCATTAGCCTATTCTCTCGCCTATCAATAAAACCGTAAGGGACACGACACTACTTATTTGGATGTTAGGCTTTTTGTAGGCTATCGGGCATGTGCAGTGGTCGGTGACGGATGCGCGGTGGAGAACAAGGTATTATTCCGCGTTTTAGCAGATATTTCTTAAATCGAACATTAATAATGAATGCTATCTACTGGTGGCGTCATTTTTGAATGAATACGCCGTTTCTCTTCCCGCATTCTCAGATCCATGGATCACCGGTCTGTCACCAGCGGAACCTGGGATGTCACTGGCAGACAAACATTAGACTAGTGGCGTCTACTGAAACTCTATGAGTCGTCGGACTATTTCATTATCTGCGCCCGATGGCACGATGGTATATTACCAAGCAAGGCTGGTGGTTGATGTTTGAACGGTATGTCACCGGATATTAAGCATAAGGGCCTAAATCCGAGCAGAACGTATTATCAAGCAAGAAGTATGCTCGATCGTATTTAAACTCGAGTAGATCAAGCGTGGCTGCTCCAGATAACTGAAGCACAGGCAAACAGCAGACAACATGGCAGACATTATTCGTGATGCCCCCATCGGGCAGCTACTGCGCTTCATTTCTAGGAACCGCCTCCTCCAGTATCCTGAGGAAAAGGCAGACTTCAAGCTTCCTCCTCAATGGGCACATCTCATTGATAGCTCGACCCTTTCCCTTCCTAGCACGTCTGACCCCGCGAGCCCTACCAGACAGGATGGTAGTACCGGCTCCGGCGATGTTGAAGAGGGCCAACTACACCATAGTCAATCAGCCAATACGCCTAGTCCAGCGGCCAATACACCCAGTCATGACAGCAACGCCGATTCCACCCCCATTGTCCCGGCAGTAACGAAAGATGGTGCCATTCTTGTCGACTGGTACTCTTCCAACGACTCCGAAAACCCTCATAACTGGTCGCGAGGCAAGCGTGCAGCCATCGCGTTCATAATCTGCATTTATACCTTCGTGGTCTATACCTCCTCCGCTATTTACACTTCTTCCACTGAGGGTGTTATGGCAGCCTTTGGGGTTACCCGCTTGAATGCCTCGCTCGGTCTATCGCTGTACGTCCTTGGCTATGGTATCGGCCCCCTTGTGTTCTCTCCGTTGAGTGAGATCCCCATCATTGGGAGGAACCCTGTTTATACTGTGACGATGTTCTTATTCGTCATACTCTCCATTCCCACGGCTTTTGCGACCAACTTCCCTGGGTTGGTGATTCTCCGCTTCCTACAGGGGTTCTTTGGCTCGCCCTGCCTGGCGGCTGGTGGTGCCTCGCTTGGAGATATCTATAGCCTCATGGCGCTTCCCTTTGCAATGACGGCCTGGGTTGCAGCAGCATTTTGCGGACGTAAGTTCTTTTTATTCCTTTTACACTGATACCTTGCTGACTCTACGAAAAGCGGCGCTGGGGCCGCTACTGAGCGGCTTCTCTGTTCCAGCTGAATCGTGGCAATGGTCCCTCTTCGAGACTATCTGGGCATCTGCTCCTGTCTTCCTGGCCATGTTTGTCTTTCTTCCTGAAACCAGCGGTCCCAACCTCCTGCTGCGTCGTGCGCGGCGCCTTCGAAAGCTCACGGGCGACTCACGCCTTGTTTCGCAGAGCGAAATCGACCAGCAGCACATGAAACTGTCGAGCGTCTTGGTTGACGCCCTTATCAAGCCGATGGAGATTACCATCAAGGACCCGGCAGTGCTCTTCGTACAGGTATACGTGGCCATTATTTACGGCATCTACTACATGTGTAAGTCAAGAACACCTTTCTACTTATACTGAACCCATCTGATAGCCCCATAGTTTTTGAAGCCTTCCCTCTCGTCTACCCCGTACAGTACCACATGAACCTGGGCCAAGTCGGCCTCGTCTTCCTGTGCATCCTAGTCGCCTGCCTACTAGCTGTACTCGCCTACTGCATCTATATCTACTACTACGTGAATCCTCGCATCCTTAAGTTCGGCCTTGGCCCTAACGAGGAACGCCTGATCCCGGCCCTGCCCCTGTCCGTATTCCCAACCATCGGCCTCTTCCTCTTCGCATTTACATCCCGCTCGGACATCCACTGGATAGTTCCAACAATCGGCATAACAATCTATAGCGGCGCCTGTTTCATCATTCTGCAGTGTATCTTTGTGTATATCCCGCTCAGCTACCCGCCGTACGCAGCCAGTCTGTTCGCGGCGAATGATTTCTTCCGCAGTGCGTTTGCCAGCGGGGCTGTCCTGTTTTCACAGCCCATGTTTGCTAATTTGGGTATCGCGAGGGGAGTGAGTCTTCTGGGGGGGTTGAGTGGGATTGGCATTATTGGGATTTGGTTGTTGTATTTCTTTGGAGCGAAGTTGCGTGCCAGGAGTCGGTTTGCTGTCAGTGGATAGGTTACTGGATTAATGCAAGGCATGCGGTCTCAGATATCATTATGGTTATAGTCAAATTGGACAAATGTCTCATAGCTAGAATGATATATGTCTAATTCTTAATCTCACCAGCAGAAATAACTGTCCCAAAAGCATCTGCGACCTCGTTAAGCGCCACCGAAACCAAAGTATCCGCTGCAACACCAGGGATATGTCTATCGCCAACACCATCCTGGGCAACAAGTACATCATACCCAAGCTCAGCCCCAGCCCTGGCAGTGGTAGAGACACAAACATGAGCCATATACCCCACAAGAACAATCTTCTTCCCACTATCCCCAAGAGTCTTCAAATAGGCATCCAGATCTGTCTGCGCAAACGAGCTAGGAAAGTTCTTCGTAACAACCTTCTCCCCAGTCTCGGGTGTCAACTCCTGGAACTCCTTGGCTAGTTCAGTCCCGGGAGTGAAGACAGGAGCACCCTGGGGCACTTCGTGAACAACATGAACGATGTTCTTCTGTTTGCCGGCCGCGCGGTATCGCGAGAGCAGGTCGGCGATGACCTTGCGGCTCTGAGCGACATTCTCGACTTTGAGTTGGCCCGAGGCGTACTCGTTCTGGGCGTCGATGATGATCAGGGTGGAGTCTGAGACGGAGGCAGTGGATGGGGGGACGCCGATGAGTTGGCGGAAGGATTTTGCGTTGGCGGACATGTTTAGAAATATGGGAGGTGAGTTGGAGTTTGAGTGTGTAGTTTGAATGTTCTCTGAGAGTGTTCTTGAGCTGGTTTACATCTTTTAATGCGCGGGGAGGGGAGTATATATAGGCAGTGGCGAGTGGGGAACAGGAGCCTGTTCCAGGAACGAGAAACATCGGGGAATTTCTAATCTTCCACTCAGCGAGCGCAGGATCAATAATCAACGAGGCGATCTCGGGTGGAATTGGTGGACTTGGTGGGATTCCGGTGGGATTCCGTAGGCTTAATGGAGGGATGCCGTCGCCACTTTCATTGGCAATGGTGCTCTTTGGGCGTATTCTAAATGTTAGCATCTAACATTAATTAAAGAACTCGAGGATGGTCTGGGAATAGCCTGGAAAGGAAGAGGAATATTTATTTATCGGACCTTCCGTTATATATAATACCATTAACTGGTATCCACAATGCTGTAGTTTGAAAGGTTGAATATATATAGTTGCAGAGATGGATTAATGCTGCTGGGTATTGTGATATTGTTGGCATATATAATGCAATAGGAAAACGGCCTAATACCGCTAGTGGTTTTTATGGTTGAATGGTATTTCAATAGATATCATGCAAAAAACAAACATAATAAAGTAGCAGGGCCATTTATATCCACTGGACTTCCATACTGCTATTCAACCACTCCCCATAGCTCGAGATCCAGTTACCCTCCTGACTGCTATCCAGCCTCTTCCCACGATCGGCCTCAATCTGGAGAAGACGAGAGAGCTCTGGATTTGACTGCGCATTCCAGAGATGTCTGCTGTCGGGGATGGGGAACTGAAGATCAGGTAGACCTATCAGTCGATCACCGCATAAGCGAGAGACCTTGTACAGTGCCAGCCCCAGTCGTTTGATTTCTTCCACCCCGACCCAAATGCAGGTAATCGAGTCGAGATCTCGATACCGCTCGAGCATGCGAGGGTAGTAGAAGATATTGTTGCGGAGACATGTCTCACAGAGTGCCGACAAGATACCGCGGTCGAGAGGTGTCATGGATAGTGTCAAGTCAAGTGAATTACACCTCGCCTCTGAAGAGATTAGAGAAAATATGACATACAGCAGAATACCCTGGTATGTTGCAATCGGCCAGCGTGAAGCAGGGGTATCTCCGCTCTCGCCCTGCTCTTCGAATGTCTTGTCCCAGTTGGTCTGTATTAACCGAGTCAGAACCAGTATCCGATGGCAGAACCGTACTTACTCGCTGTTCCTGTATAGAAAGGCCCATTTTGGAGTGAAGCTCGACGGCTGCTCGTTTTGCTGCCGCACTGCCACTGGCCCAAAGACCGACCATCATGACAGCCTGGACTAGAAAGGGAGGCTCATGTGCGATGTCAAATGTGCCCTGATGCAGAATAGGCCAATGACGGTGGAAATGGGCAAAGTAGAGATGGACACAGTGTTGGATTTTGTCTCCAGGATTCGCATCTGGAAAGATTGGTTCCAGGGTCGTCTTGTCGGCATCTACGATATTCTGCCCGCCAGCGCCTTGCTGTGCCGGTGGAGGATCACTGAAGATACACTGACGCCCTTTGGCCTCACAACGTGTGCAAGGAAGTCCTCCCCGACATCGAACCTTTGCGACTCGACAACTCTCGCAAGCTTGCGTTGTCCGAGCAGAGGCGAGCTGGGACTCTGCATGGTCGCGACCGACATGGCGTCGGAGGGTATCACTACAATTTTTCAATATTCAGACAACATTCTGACAAGTGGAAGTCATACTTTCGAGCAAATGTGCGGCGACAGAACGGGCAAGGGTGGGCAGGAGGACCACGATGTTGGGCTTCGTGGCGATGGAGATGCTCTCTCCGCTGGTAGCTCGAGCTACAGCCGGGGAACTGGCATTCAAAGCGTTTGGAGGATGTTCCTGGCATGGCTGGTTTATTCTGCTGTGATATTGAAGAGAGAACCGCGTGAAGATGGAGATATCCCACCGGATGTGCTCGGCATCCCACCAGCTGGCCTCTGCCAATCACCAGTTCAGTTCGAATTCGAGTTGCCACATTGCCTAACGCGAAAAGGAATGTAGTGGATCAGCTTGGGACCGGGAATATGCCAATTTGGAAAACAGCGTATTACGAAGTATTCCTTTATGAGAAATTGTATTATAGGATTGACATATGGATCGGCGATATGACCCTACCAGCCAAGAAGTAACCTGGACACCCTTTCGTAATTCTGATATATAACTACAGCGATCGCGGCTCCAGCGACTACGCTGCCCAATTTAGAAACCGTAGTAACGCCCCCAGTAGGACTTGACTCCTTTGCGCGTTGTTGTGGAAGGTCCGCATCGATTGCAGGCAGAGGAAGATAGTCAAGCCACGGTCCTTGATTTGAGAACCCAGCGTATGCATTTGCTTTCGTGCTGTCCCCGACAAGGGGAATAATGTACTGTGCTGCGAACTTGTAAAGCCAGGTATCCTGAGCTTCGTACCGTGTGATCTGTCCAGAGAGGTTGCAGACAGTATGAGCTCGTGGACTTTGCCCTGCAAAGTATCTGTCAAACACTTCGCCCAGCTGCTCATTGGATGGATTGGGGTGCTTCTTCAGCAGAGGCACGAGGCCATTAGTGAGGCGGGCGATGCCTTCGTAGGCCAGGTTTCCTCCTAGTCCCGGGTTGATGGTGACCTGTAGAAAAAATTAAGTCAGGTCATTGTTCTCGCTGTATTATGGTAGAAACCTAACCTTATGCACCGCATCACCCATCAGTACAACTCTACCATGGCTCCATTTGTTCAGGACACCTTCCTCCAGTGGAGCCATTGTAGCCTTGACCCGGGCATTCCAGAGGTCCCCTACCGTGTAGCCTGGACCGAGCTGTGAACCTCCGTACTCGCGAATGAGGGCTTCCGCGTCATCGTGGTTGAATTGTGGACAATTCGGTGTCCTTGTCTTGGAGCCGGCCTTGACGAACAGAAACCAGAAGACCAGCCCATGCACTCCGGCGGCTGCAACGGCTGAGTATTTGGAATAGTAGACATTGTGGACCATTCCATCGCGGAGGAAGGGACCGCTGAGGTCGTTTCTTGACACCCCGAAGATGCAGTTGTACTCGCTCGTGAAGCCTAGTCAGTCGTCAGTATAAGACAGTAGACATACTGAGTTCAACGCTCAACCCGCCTTACCTTCGACCAAGTGTATACTTGACTCCGGGTCAGATTCGCGGATCTTTTCTGCCATCAATTGCCTCACTCGACTGTGTATGCCATCCGCTCCCACAAGGATATGCCCATGATGTGTTTGCCCGTCCTGCGTGGTGACCCTAACACCATCTTTGGTCTCGGCGTAGTCAACAACACCATTAAACGCATGCAGCTTCGATTTATCGTGAATGTGACTGTGTAGAATATCCAAGGCCCTGCATCTTTCCATGAAGATAATCGGTCGTCGGAGTCTACCCCATTACGCTTGCGTTAGCAGGGCTACTTCTCCACCTTTTAATTATTATGTTGGTCGACTTACACTTTGTTAATGACGCCAATAACATGCGACTTTTCGAAACAATAACCGGTTTCGCTATAATGATTGCGGTCCTCTAACGGGACAATTTCTCGCTCTATATCCTCCCACACCCCCAGCTGGTCCAGAATCCGCAAAGAGTGAGGATGCAATCCAATCGAGGCACCTAACTGCGGTGCGAACTGTCCTTTTTCAAAAAGCTCATAATCGATTCCAGCGCGCTCCAGTGCAAGGGCCAAACCAAGGCCGACAAGGCTGCCCCCGGCGATCAGGACCTTGAAACGGGCTTCATCCGGATTAAATTCCGCCATCGGGAGAATGGCAGGGAGCGGCTGAGCGGAACATGCGACCGACGCATTAGTGCGAGGCTCAGTATTTATATTCGAAGCTTCGAGTGAGCCGTCACGGGCCGAGGAACAGGAACCCGGCGAGGCTGCGACAGAGAGGCGGACGGGAAGGTGCTGGCGTGCCCTAACGAGACAGGCGTTTCAGGCACCGAATGGGGACCTGCAACTCCGGGGCCGTTGGGAATTAGCGGCAGGCGCTGCGCTCAGACCCTCGCTAGCAGGGCCGGGACTGGGCTGGACTCGCTGTGGGGGTACCTGTCAGACGTTAGTTCACTTAGCTGCATGCCGGTTCGTCTACCGCGGCCCAATATACCCATAGTCAGGGAATCCTGCACTGATTCAGCGCCTGGACTGATTCAGCGTCTGGGCTTTTGTCACAGTGGTGGATGGACTTCAGCTATTCTCTTAACATGTCGCCATCCCCACAATGTTGCAAGAAATTCTTGTCGTTCGCCATAGCTGATACACGTGAACCACCATCATGCTATTCCCAGTGCAGACCCGTGGCCTGGCCCCAGATGAGCAGTATCAGCAGTCATTGGCCTACGGCTTGATCATTGGCACTGCAGCCCTGTCGCTGGCCGTGTGTGGCTTGAGGGTAAGCCTCGACTCCCTGCACAACCTGCAGCAAGATGCTGACAATTCCTGTAGCTTTACACACGATCGGCTGTGATCAAGAGCTTCGGCCCTGACGACGTCGCCGTCTGCATTGCTTTGGTATATTTCCTGCCTTTTGTCTCCCGCGCATTGACTGGAGCTAACTGACAAAATCCTAGGTTGTCACGCAGGCGTTCAACGGACTCGGAATTGCAGTTGTTTACCACGGACAGGGCCAGCATATGCAGAATGTGTCTGCGGAGCACCGTGCAATTTGGCTCAAGGTAGGTCGTCAGTATTTCAAACGGCGACTTGAAATGGCTGACTTGGGGTTTGCACAGCTTTATTACGCGGCGATGTGCCTGTATCTCTACGCATCGCTGTCAGTAAAACTCAGTATCCTGATATTCCTGCGCCGAATCTTCTACGTCACCTGTAAGGGCATTCTCCCCCACTGCGCACATTGTGTTTGCCCAACTACTGATGCGACGTGACCAGCCTGGATGCCGCGACTCACTGCCGGTCTCATGGTCTGCCAGGCAGTCTTCTCAGTATCTGGCTCCTTCGTCCTCGCATTCCAATGCTCCCCACCTAGGTAATCCGACTGTCCACGTTGTATCTATACCATCTGACGGTTTCCCTCTAGGGCTGCGTTCGACATGAGCATCAAGAATCCACACTGCTACACCCGCTACACCCTGTACCAGATCACACTCTACCAGGCAGTGCTGATTTTCGTCGGCGACCTGATCATGCTTGTCGCACCAATGCCGATCCTATTGGGATTGAAAATGCCGACTAGGAAGATCATCGCCTTGCTGGCGATTTTCGGATCCGGCATAATCGCATGTATCGCGCCCATCGTCCGGTTCAGCACCCTGGACTATTTGCGCGAGGGTTCCCAGGATCTTACCTGTACGTTCCATAAAAACATGACAGGCTTCAGTGCTAATGCTATTTTTAGTTGACGCGACGTCCTCACTATACTGGATGGCTATTGAGTTCAATCTCGGCCTGGTGGCCGGTTCGCTGTCGTCTTTGAGGCCGTTGCCTCTTTTTCGCAAGTTCGGATCGTCCAAGGATTCCCGGTATAAACAGTCTTCCAGGAGTAATCCATATGAGCTGCAGAGTACACCTGTCAGAAACAGTGCGAAGGCGAGGAAAAAGGGGAGTTTGGGAATGGGGACCACGATCTTACAGGAAACACGGAACGAGAGTCAAGAGCGAATTATCCAGCAGACTAAAGCTCATGATTTGCAGTCAAGACACTAGATGTTTGGCTACTGGCTGGGGTATCATATTCTATGAACTTTGTCATTGTTCAGGATGTCAGCGGGTCTGGTACCTGTCAGAGAATATAAAGGATTTGAAACAGATACAAACATTCAGGAGTATACATAATGAAAAATGATTTACGTAATTGTGAAAAAGCAAGAGGCGGAATACTTTGTATCCTTTTGTTCCTTTATTCCTTTTCTTTCCTTACTGCCTTTATTTCTGATGGTTATATAACTCACTAAAAGTCTTGCCCTATATGGCAGCCAACAACCACTAACCAAAAACACCAATCTACTTGACAACCAGATAAGTCCAAATCGCTTCCTTTCAAAAATGGCAAAACGAGACGTTCCATCCCACATCCCCATAGGGTCAGTCGATCTTGACGCTAGAAAGACGTCGAGTGAAAGGCAGGCCGAGGAGAAGCGAGTTGCCGAGTATCCCCGTCAGGAATCGCTGGTAAGATCTCGAGCAACCCAGAAGGCCTCACTAAGACACATCTACGAGATAGCGAAGTACCTGGGCCAACGTGGCATGATATTATACGTCATAAACTGTGGCTACCACAGAGTGCAAAAGGAGTGGCAGGTCCTAATCATGTTCGGAAAGGAGGGCTGCACAGACGAAGCCCGCAACTACGTCCGCCAGGAGATTCTGTCTCAGTTCATTGACTCCAAGCCAGCCATGGATTTGGCGATTAAGAGAACAGGCGAGTTTCCCAAGAGACTCCTGGCGCCCTGGATGAGTGCTGAACAATGGGTACACATGACAAAGCTGGGAGCTTGGGAGGGGCAGCCCTATGTGTACATGAAAGATGGCGAAAACGATGCCGCCGAATTTCTGGATTATGGTAGAGCCGTTAGCGAGGTCATACAGTTCGGCACTATCATCAAGTATTTCTTCAAGATGGCTCCGAAACGGCGCGATTATAGACTGGATTTGACCCTGGATGGTGCGCTGAGGAAGATGAAAGAGGCGAGTCTGGATGAGTTGTTCGAACGGAATAGGATATTGCTGGATAGACTGATCAACGGCGCGCCAGGCGCACCTGGGGGCTATCAGGATGATTGAGGGGAGCATGAGCCAGGGGAGAAGAGCACGTCAGTATGAACTGTCCATTTAACCCTCTCTTTTGGTGCTACGATGGTGTCTTTAGGCTTTTCAATTAGCGTGGCTCTGCTCCAAAAATATAACTACGTGTATTTGTAGAACACAAACGCAAATCCTACGTCACTACTCAGGTCAGTATGTCTAACATTCCTTGGAGAACAAGAGCTGGAGGCTATTTCGTGAAAGGCCTCAATAATGTAAAGAGAGGCGGATCCGTTTAACAATGAAATCAACGGTATTCATACATCTACTCTTGCTTTGGAAGCCCGGCACGCTATGATCCCTTGTCATGCCCCAGAGCGCTGACTCATAACGAACAGCGGAATATACGGCGAACAACTCCGGAGCTGGGGCGACGGATTGGACTTTGGCTGATAGCCCTAAAAGACCGAGAGTAAGCTGCATCGCGGATCCGCTGCACGGACTGCACACGACAATGAGTCACCGGTTTGGTAGCTATTTGTAACGGCCTATATTTTATCTGGTGTCTTTAACAATTGTCTTGCTTTCTTATTTTCCCTGGCAAGAATCACATAAAATCAGGATGAGGATTCGTATCAAGCCTGGGGCATCCATTGCTTCCCCCCTGACCAGGCAAAGTTGTCTTCAATCATGTCTTGTTTCAGCTCCGCCCCATCATCTTCGGCCCTACTCGAGTGCCGTATCCCCAGTCCCTGTAGAGGCCAATGAATCCCAAATAGCGATATGTGAGCAAGGCCCGTCTCATTCATGTCCGTGATACTGATCTCTTGGAGCCACTCGCAGGAAGCCAGACGCCCTACGCGGTTCGAAGCTAACCAGGCTCTCTTTACCGACGGGAAATCTTACAGAGATGGATGACTCGTGAGTAGTATTGTGATCATTCCCAGTCCATTGATAACCAATTGGATACGACAGATTCATAGGCCTGAGCGGCGGGACGATATTCCGTCGGATGATGGTGAAGCATGGTGTCGAGCATATCTGTACTGTTCCTCTCTATCCGGACTCCATATACCAGACTGCTAATCACCAAGCTTTGTTAGTTGGGTATCCCGGCGGCGCGATTCTCCCAGTCTTCGATGCGATCTATAAAGCACCAGAATTCGACTTCATTTTACCGCGACACGAACAAGGGGCCGGCCACATGGCCGAGGGATATGCGCGAGCATGTGGAAAGCCGGGCGTTGTCCTGGTCACATCAGGCCCAGGGGCCACGAATCTGATAACCCCCATGATGGATGCGCTCGCAGACGGAACCCCCATGGTAGTGTTCTGCGGCCAGGTCTCTACAGGCCGCGTTGGGATAGACGGGTTCCAAGAGGCCGATGTCCTGGGGATGTCACGGTCATGCACAAAATGGAATGTATCAGTCAGAGATGTGGCAGAGATTCCATCACGAGTCAGCGAGGCGTTTCAAATAGCGACATTCGGGCGGCCCGGTCCTGTGCTGGTTGAGCTGCCCATAGATGTCACGGCATCGATTCTACAGAGACCGATTCCCCGGTCGGACATCAGTGGTCCTACGAAATTAGATCTTGCGATGAGCAATATTCATGAGCGAGATCTTAATGCCACCATCAATCGCGTAGCCAGCTTGGTAAACAATGCTAAGCAGCCAGTTCTATATGTTGGGCAAGGTATGCTCGCCAGTCCCAGAGGCCCTACACTTTTGAAGGAATTAGCAGACAAAGCTTCCATACCGGTCACTACTAGTCTTCAGGGACTTGGTGCGTTTGATGAAAACGATTCAAAAGCTCTTCATATGCTCGGACTGCACGGATCTGGATACGCCAATATGGCCATGCAAAACGCAGACCTTATTATTGCATTGGGCGCGCGGTTCGACGACCGCGTCACTGGAAGCATTCCAAAGTTTGCGCCAAAGGCCAAGCAAGCAGCTGATGAAGGTCGTGGGGGAATTGTTCATTTTGATATTACACCCAAGAATGTCAACAAGGTCGTCGAGGTGGCAGAGGCAGTGCTCGGTGACTGTGCAGATAATCTGGAATTGCTACTCCCCTTGGTGGAAAGGAAGGATCGGCGAGTGTGGCTGTCCAAGATTAAAGATTGGAAAGGACAGTTCCCCTTTTGCACTGTACAGGAAGGTGATGGCCACCATGATGGCCTGGTTCAACCACAGGCGCTTATTGAGGCCCTGGATCGTCTTGTTGAACCGGTCAAGGAACGTACAATCGTCACAACAGGTGTCGGGCAGCACCAAATGTGGGCAGCGCAACACTTTCGCTGGAAACATCCTCGGACGATGGTGACATCCGGGGGGCTGGGAACGATGGGTTATGGGCTTCCTGCAGCCATTGGCGCAAAGCTTGCGCGTCGCGACGCCCTGGTAATCGACATTGACGGTGACGCCTCATTTAATATGACTCTCAACGAATTGCTCACGGCCAGTCAATTTAACATAGACGTAAAGGTGCTTGTTCTCAATAACGAGGAACAGGGGATGGTCACACATCTGCAGTCTGTCTACTATCAAGAGCGCTTCTGTCACAGCCACCACACCAACCCTGATTTTGTTGGAGCAGCAGAGGCAATGGGTGTCCAGGCTGATCGCTGCTCAACATCTGGGGAAGTAGAAGATAAGTTGAAATGGCTGCTCGGAACCAAGGGCCCAGCTGTTCTGGAGGTGATGACGACCAAAAAAGCCCTGTCTCTTCCTATGGTCCCGGCTGGCAAAGGTCTTGATGAGTTTGTATATTATAACGCGGAGAAATAAAGTGATATTGGGAGTCCATTCAAAGCCTGACCCTTCACGATGACATGAAATAGAGACTGTGGAAAATTACAAGATATAAGTAAAAGCGGCCAGTTTGGCGTTATCATCATGAAAACCAACCCATACTGACTGACACTGGGCGGATTTAATTTTCTTAGTGCCAAGGGTGTTCCCAGGTGATGGCGATGATATTCGCATTATAGATGGCATTGGGAGGTTGGCCAATAAGACTGAGTACAAATAACTTGGTATAGTATTAAGCTGTGCAATCATATATACATATATGCAGTACTTCCCGCAGTTCGAGCATTTACATCGTGGTTACAAGCATTGCATGACACCAGGCTTGATCTTCTCTATAATGCCAACCAACTCATCCCAAACCCTCTTCTGCGCTGTCATTCCGTCTGAACTGCGCACAAACGCCGACAAATTATCATTCTCAACAATCCCATCCGTCATGTACATACCATGAGACTCTTTACCCGCAGAACCTCCAGCGACAAGCGTCCGGCTGCCAACCTCCGTAGTGCGTGCTAGTACCATCTTTAGCAGGTTTATCTGCAGGCTCCGCAAGCCACTCGCATTCCTAACAAGCTGCGAATGGCAAAAGCCCGGGTTCACCATGTTAACAACAACAGACCCGTCACCAGTCATTCGGGAGACCAATTCACGCAACGCAAGAATAACAACCAGTTTAGAGGTTGGATAGCGCTCGTCCATACGCGCACCCTCCTCATCGTCCAACGCAGGAAATATACCGCGAGGACTCTGCCATTCCGGGAATTTCGACCAGGCATGGACCTCGCTAACTACCACCGACAGACGCGGTGCGCGAGCGGTTGGATAATCCCTCGCCGTCTGCCGCAGCTTCGGGAGAAGAAGAATGCCCAGCAGGACAGTCGAAATGACATTAACAGTAATTGTGCGTTCATGGCTACCTGCCAATTCAAAGTCCTGAGTTGCTATGGCGGCGTTTTCAATCACCGCGTCCAGACGCGGGAGGCTCTGTGCGCGCTCGGCGAAAGACAACACGGAGTCATAGTCGGATAGATCTAGCTGCCATACTTCGACGGCATTTTGGCGGCCTGTAGAGGACTCGATGTCTTGACGGGCAGCTTCACCGGCGGAGACATTGCGCACGCCTAGGATTACCTTGCTGGCGCCGAGGCGCGCGATGTGGCGAGCGGCTTCGAGACCAAGACCGACATTGGATCCGGTGACTATGACCACTTGATCGGCGAAGGACTTGGATGGGAGGGGAGGCGTGACAAACAGCTGAGAGTAGAGGAAAGAAGGCATGGTATGGTTGTGACTTGGGTATGGAGTATGGAGTATGTCAGAATGTGGCAGGGGCTTTGATATAGAGACGTCCGTCCAGCGCAGTTTACTTGCCAGTTGCCACTCTTATTCCCTAACGCCGGGCGGTTACCGGGCCTACCTTGAGGTTTTTCCACATTGTTGAATTAACTGGTTGGCCAGATTTGTTTCTGGTAGGAGAAAGTGGGTGCACTCGGAGTTAACGGACGTACTGTGTGGGTCTAAGTTCATTTCATAGTGTATTCTGCCTACACGTCTAATTTTTTACCAACGCTCAATTTTATTCTCGTTTGTGCATTTTATATTAGTTATTTCCGTGGCCCGAGTGTTGCATATGATCTGCTTGGCATGACAGAAACGCTGTGGTGGGATAACTTAGCACAGATTATCCTTGTTTGAGTAAACCGCCAGGCATGATACTAAAATGAACAAGGGCATGAGTATGTGACTTACCTGCAATCCTCGACCGGATATACTTCTGGGTCTGTAAGCTCGAGCTCGAAGCCTGAGAGCATGGTTGGATAAAGCTCTTCAATGCAATTAGTCCATGGTGTGACTCGACGGAGTACGGCTCACTTTGGGCATCTCTATTTAGCGAATGTCTGTTTCTGTCAGATAACTACTCTTTGGAAATTTGGATGCAGCACTCAGTCGATGGGCATCTTATCGTTGAACAGGAATCGGTGACCAACAACAGACCCGTGTATATTTTGTTGATGGCATTGAGGCCCGTCACAGAGGCCTCGTTGTGATCGGCACTAACCAGTTCACCATATTTAGCGCACTATTTCAGAATTTCACGTTGCACATCCCCCTTCCATGTCTATTTTATCAGCCATTGCTTGGAAGAGCTGCATCAAATGGGCCCGTAGTTGGCGCAAGGGGAGTGGAACAAGGGAACGGGGAAAGGCGTAGTATAAACCCAAACACGGGGGACAGAAACAAGCAGTGTGAGTACAATATTGGGTAGCATGCTTTCAGCCATGGATATGGTATGTTGTGGTTGATCCAAACTCCGGGATTTCTACGTGAATTCCTGTAGCGGGGGGGATCGCCAGACTGTATACAAACCACAGCTGCAATTTTCTCTCGGTGCTGTAAAGAGTGGAAGGCTGCATGGGTCCAATATCACTGATGACGCCAATCTGATGGACCTAGCAGGTTTACTATCAAGTAGCAGTTACTACCCAATACTTGTGGATCTGGTGATTGAATTTACCCAGAATACAACTCAAATAACGTCCTGGTGTGTGCGGCCAGTTAATACTTATATGCTCATCTCACAACTTCCTCCATGTCTATGCCTAGAATGTCTTAAGCCTACGTATCCCGCTCTTTTTCAAACCACGCCGTGCAGATGCATGATCATCTAGATACTATCAGCATCGATGCGAGTTTGAGTCTCTAATGCCAGGCTACAATGAAAACTTCATAAAACGTTCCTTGTAAAGCAGTAAACCCAGCTATGGTTCTAAAGTCAGCGAATATCCATACAGACGAACAGACCATTTCCTCACGAGGGTGTAACTATTAAAGATCCTCATCTGTCAAATAACCCAACCTTGACGAGATTACAACGTTTCATTAGTCTCCGACATGTTGATTTCCTCCTTCTTGGCGCGAGCATCCAAGCCTTGTTCTTCATATGCTACGATGATTCCGATCCTCGTCAGCTCCTGGGGGCTTGGGGGACGGTGAACCCGACAGCACTGCGTCACCCTGCGTGTATAAAGCATCAAGTCAAACTTGCTCAGCATCTCATGAAACAATTCGTTGTTCCCCCCTCTGCTTTCGTTAAATGAGATTGGCTCTTCACAAGACCAGTACACCCGTGCTTTTGTGAATGGTAGGAATTGCACTCGGCCATTGAAAAGCAACAGCTCAAAGAGCCGTTCCATACGAAGACCATCATATCCTGCTTCGTGCATCTTATGATCAGGCTGTACGTCACACATTAACCACGGACACCTTTGGAATAAACATGGTTGCAACCAACCGGGATACTATAGCTTTCAGCACGATCGCCCCCCCTCCCGTGAGTGATATGGTACAATCCAATATTCTCAATGGGAGGCTGTTGGACTAGCATCCTGCGCCAGCTTGCGTCCTTTCGTACGAATCGGGCCATAGCTGTCTCGTCTCTGGTGGCGGCCAAGTTGGAAAAGTCGAACTTGAAGCGATCTGGTCTGTCCTTGGCCGGGAAGAACGAAGGAAAAGCGTCCACCAGGAGTGGGTTTTGCATACTGTCTGTTCCCCATTCAGGAGGTTTTATTGGAGTGAAGAAAAGAGCCTTCTGGATCGACGGTGACTTGTTGATCAGGCTGGCCCAGCGATGACAGACCCGTTGAGCGGATGTGAGGAGCGAGCGCATGTCCATCTGTACCAGAATCATCTCGAGGAGCTCCGGAGAAAGCATAACTTGGCTCATTGCAGAATCCATGATGCCGGTTTGCATGCAGATAACATGTCAACATCATGTCAGTCAGAGCCTCAGATAAACAGGCAGAAGTTGTGCAGTGCGGGGAGACACGTGTGCATAATTACCACAATACCGTATAATATCGGTCACACAACGGTAACACAGTGCATTCGATCAGTTCCGCTGACTGATGTATAAATTATGCACTTCCTCCGCTTTTTCAATCAAATTCCAACAATATCAGCCACAATGTCAGCAAACTCTCCCACCAAAATCACCGCCATTTCTAACGTGCGGATCTTCGATGGAAAGACCATCCAAGATCCCAGCACACTCATCATCAATGGCGATGTCATCGGACGTCCTGACACAACCCCCCACGAAACCATCGATGCCGGCGGCCTGATACTGCTCCCTGGCCTGATTGATGCACACGTCCATCTGACCAGTCGAGAAGACCTCGCCCAACTGGCCAAATATGGCGTGACAACCGCCTTTGACATGGCCACCTGGCCCGCCGAACTCCTGAATTCCCTACGCAACCAAAAGGGCGTCACGGATATCCTCGGCTGCGGACTCGCTGCTACAGCACCAGGTAGCGCCCACAGTCGCATGCCAACCATGCCCGAAGAGGCGCTCGTATCGACGCCTGACGAAGCAGAGGAATTCGTCCACAACCAAATCGGCGAAGGCGCAGACTACATCAAAGTCATCGCCGACGTACCCGGACCAACGCAGGAATGTCTCGATGCATTGGTGATCGCAGCCCACTGTCGGAACAGGCTTGTCATTGCCCATGCTGCGAGTCTTGAACCGACACGCATGGCGCAGGCTGCAAATGTGGACGTCATAACCCATTCCCCTCTGGACGGCGTTATGAGCGATGCGGACGTGCAGAAAATGGTCCAGGAAGGCCGGCTCTCGATCCCGACTTTAACCATGATGAAGGGTGTGTCGCTTAAGCGAGGCAAGTATGAGCATGCCCGCGATACAGTCGCTGCTCTGCATTGTGCTGGTGTTCCGATCCTGGCTGGCACGGATGCGAACAGTGCTCCGGGTGCTCCGGCCAAGGTGGTTCATGGCGTCAGTTTACATGAGGAGTTGGAGCTTCTTGTTAACTGTGGACTGTCAAATTGTGACGCTCTCCGCGCAGCTACGGAGATACCGGCGGGTTATTTCAGATTGCATGATCGAGGCGCTATTGAAGTTGGCCGCAGAGCAGATCTTGTCTTGGTCAGGGGAAATCCATTGGAAAATATCCAAGCCACTCGGAAGATTGAAAGGGTCTGGATTGCGGGGAAAGAGGTTGATATTGAGAAATAATCGACGTGTTTAACTTTTTGATATTCCACATCAAGTGACAGACAGTATGGTTGATAATAATATAACCAGTACTCCGTACTCTCTATGATAATACCCGAGTCCAAATTATTTCCTCCACTATAATCTTTAATGGGGATGGATATTGTGATACACGGTCTCTGCACCGCACTGCTCTAGCGATCATTACCCCTCTTTACCAAGTTGTTGCGCAATAACATTCCGGATATATCCGTCGGATATCGATCTAGGGCACACGGGCCCTCCTGACCCTACTAGCAGGAACGTTTTGGCCCTCGCTCCCGGTTCCACTGGGTAATAAGAACCTTAAAAATACCGTCAGCAAATCTCATTCGCCCGCATATTGCAACCGACTTGACGAAGATCCTCCGGTATGCATGGCGAGCCCCAAGGACGTCGATCATTCCAAGTTTCCTCATGAACAACCTCACGGGTGGTCTTCCCCTTGCATTCTAAACATCTGTAGCTTGGCATGATTTTCAGTTTCCTGAATTAGGAAGGAATGCTAAAGCAAGTTAGAAAAAGGGGGAGGAGTTTATAAGACTGCGTTTGGTACTCGTCGTTATCCGGGTGATCCCCCAACTCTCTACTCGACTACGATTGAAGAATGTCTGCTGGGACTGACACGAATGGCAGCCCCGGCCCTAAGCTGGAGGAGCCACTATCGAAAGCACATACAATCTTCTCTGAGAGGAGGAAGATTTGCTACATCCTCACATGCACCAGCATCAGCTTCCTGGGCCCGATGGCTGGTACCATGTACTTTCCAGCTCTAGGGCCACTTGCAGAGGCCTTGGGTGTCTCTGACAGTGATATCAACTTCACGATAACGACATACAAGGTATAGGTAAGCCGACCGCTGATAAAAAGTGTTGATCGCTAAGTCGGATAGCTCGTTCAAGCACTGGCGCCATTATTGACGGCCCCTGTCTCGGATAAGGAGGGACGGAGACCGGTTTTCCTGGCGTCTCTTGTGGTTTTTCTGGGGAGTAATATCGGCCTTGCACTTCAGACCAATTATGTGGCGCTGCTGCTGCTGCGCTTGTTGCAGAGTTTCGGCTCCGGCAGTGTGACTATTGTGTCTGGAGCAACAATAACTGATCTCGTTGCTCGCGGTGAACGCGGAAAGTACATGATCTATTCTTCTCTAGGGTCCAACGTTGGGATGGCGATCGGTCCTGTCATTGGCGGTATTTTGGCTCAGTTCTGGGGTTGGAGGAGCCTCTTCTGGTTCCTGGTGATCATAACCGGCCCACCACTTGTTATCATGCTATCTTCGTTCCCGGAGACCTGTCGGAGCATTGTTGGAGATGGCAGCATATCTCCCCAATGGTGGAATAGGAACATGTCTGAGATGCTACTTGGACCCAAGCACAGCAAAACTGTTAACTATGAGACGCAGGCGACCTTTAAACGCCGCCCCAGCATACTGAATACATTGAAGCTTCTCTGGGACAGGCATATGGCGCTTCTCACCACGTCCAGTGCGCTTTTCGCGTCTGGAGTTACTGTTGTTCTTGCAACACTTCCAACCACGATGGAGGCAAAGTATGGGTTCAACCCCCTTCAAGTTGGCCTCTGTTACATTCCATATGCGGTAGGGAGTTTGACTGCACGATGGACTGCGGGCAGCCTTGTTGACTGGAACTTTAAACGCCATGCGAGCCGGGTGGGGATCCTGGTAGAGCCCAACCGTGCTGAATCCCGGCAACAGCAGCAGTTGATCCCAGTGGAAAAGGCCCGGCTAGAGCTACTGTTGCCGTTCTTATATTTCTCCTCCCTTGCCATAGTAGCCTATGGCTGGACCATGAACTACCGCATCCATCTGTCGGGGCCGTTGGTCTTACTTTTCTTTCTGGGCAATGGCACGGCTGGGGTAAATAGTATCCTTTCCACACTGGTGGTTGATCTTCATGCAAATCAGGCAGGCTCTGCTCTGGCCGCGGTGAATGCCGTGAAGAATTTATCTGCGGCTGCCGCCGCTGCTGCTGCCGTACCCATGGTTGATAGCTTAGGATTTGGATGGTCGGGTGTGGTTCTGGCAGGGCTATGGACCCTGATTTCACCGGGACTTTGGCTGGTATATTTTCGTGGACATATCTGGAGACAGACGAGCAGTACAGAGCTTTGATATAATTCGACTTTTATTCATTTCTTCATACATCAAACAAGACTGATACGAGATAGTAATCGCTAAACCGAACGAACAGGAGAAGCTAATGTCACGGGCTGGCGATTTGTTCATTATTATCTCTTCATTAATCGTGTAACATGCCATGATAGCGGCAATACTCTGATGTGCAACCGGAGATGTCGGGAATGCGAATACAAAGAGCATGAAGCAAGATATCTAGGATGAGCCTGATGTTGTGGTCCCGAGAACTCCCGCTGCACGGCGCTGGGCGTTGGATGTGCTCCACTTGGAGATAACAGTCCAGGGCTTTAACTGGTGCATTCCGCTGATATCAACGCCTATCGTGCAGACCAATCTGTTAGTAAATAGTGGACTAATTACAGATCTAATCTTGACTCCGTATAACTGGCGAGGAGGGCTGCCATATATGAGCCTGCAATGCGCCCTTGCAGGAGGCTCGCTTGTTCACAGACATTACCATTATTCTGGTCTGATATGCTGGAGAATGCGAGCATGGATAGCGTCAAAACACCAGAGGTATCGTCGCCCAAGGGCGTAGGTAGCGATGAGACTGTCGGAGCCATCCAAGCAGCCCTTGGGGATACTATCGACTCTCGTGCAGAGCAGGCGCTGGTGTGGAAATTCGACCTGCGCATCCTCCCGGTGCTGGCAATCATGTATCTCTTCAACAGTCTCGACAAATCCAATCTAGGCAATGCAAAGACCGCAGGCTTGGAAGGTAATCACTGCACGGCCTATATGCTACTCCAATATTAACGAGGTGAAATAATTAGATACGCTCCGGCTGCGGGGTAACCAGTATAATCTGATCCTCAGCATCTTCTTCATCCCCTATGTCTTGACTGCGCCTTTCCTCGCTGTGTTGGGGAAAAAATACGGTCCGAATATCGTGTTGCCATGCATGATGCTAACATTCGGCTTATGCACCGTCCTCGTTGTTGCTGTTTTTAACTTTGGAGGGCTACTGGCCATCCGATGGTTCCTGGGAATGTCGGAGAGCGCCTTCTTTCCCCTTGTCATCTACTATCTCACGACGTATGTATCCACCGTTCCACCTACACTAGACTAGCATGCTTACTCGGACATAAGATTCTATCGTCGAGGAGAGCTCGCCCGCCGTCTCGCAATTTTCTACGCGGCACAAAGCATTGCCTCTGCATTCTCCGGCCTACTAGCCTTTGGCGTGTTTCGCATCGACTCTGGACCCCTGGCATCATGGCGCTACCTCTTTCTCATTGAGGGAGGCGGGACTGTGCTGTTCGCGATTTTCACGCTCTGGTATTTGCCAAGGTCGTCTACCGAAGCTTCATTTCTGTCCGACGACGAGAAAACCCTAGCCTTTAGGCGGATGCAGCTTGACAGCTCCGCAGTTGTCAATGAACGCTTGAACATCCGAGGCTCTCTTCGGATCTTCAAACATGGTACAAGCTGGGCAATCATTGGCATACAGATCTGCCTCGGCGTGCCTCTTCAGTCGGTCCAGCTGTTTCTCCCCGTTATCATAAAAAGACTGGGCTACGACACGGTCAAGACCAATCTGTACACAGTTGCACCCAATGTATCTGGCGCGGTCATGCTTTTGCTTCTCGCATTCTGCAGTGACTGGACACGGTGGCGATTCCCGTTCGTAGCACTCGGTTTCCTGTTCACGTTTATCGGAATGGTTATCTTCGTTTCCATTGATGTCGAGCGCGACATCGACGTGGCCTACTTCGCTTCGTTCATGATGACTTGGGGCACATCTGCCCCTTCAGTGTTGCTCGACGCGTGGTACAATAACAACGTCGCGAGTGAAGGGAAGAGAGTCGTTCTGACCAGTGTTGCTGTACCTATGGCTAATCTGATGGGTTTGGTGAGCTCCAACATTTTCCGCGACCAGGATGCTCCCAAGTACTTGCCTGCGTTGATTACTACAGCCGCCTTTGGAGGAGCTGGAATTATCTTTACGCTTGCTCTCGGCTTTTGGATGATGTATGATAATTCAAGGAGGAACCGGAGGCAGGACACTGTTCTCACAGCTATGGATGTTCCTACAGAGATGCTCAGAGAAGGACCGGGATCTCCAGATTTCCGTTGGTTCTATTAGCTTTATCAAACTCTTATCTACTACACAATAATCTATACGGTCAAATTCCAATAAGGCGAATATCGCAAGTGGAGAAACGTGTTCCTGGCCTTGCCTTAGGTGGTATATATACACACATATATACCAGCTCTCTCCAGTGGAAACCTCTAGAATTCAGGTTCAGAAAGATCAAGTAGGTCTTCGAGCATTTTGAAATTGCCATCACCAGTCGTTCATTATGCGGACGTTGGCAATCAACGTGGTTGGCTATGGCTATTCTAAAGCACATACTACTCAGCTGAGAGGGCTTTCTAGTTCTTAACCCTTTATCGCGAAAGCAAAGACATGGCTTGGATAAAGCAACTTCTTTCAAGCCACTTCTGTTGGTGCTGCTGTGGACAAGTCCCTTGGGACCTGAAGACTATGCGCCATAATTGCGGCGCCAGGCGGCGGCAAGGCATACTCTCGCTCACCAAGGGAATTGATCTGTTCGATTGATTTGCTCTAGGACTTTTGGGAACTCTGACAACTGTGCCGCATACTTTGCCGCCGCAGAGAAGCTGTGAGCCTTCCATTCAGCCATGATAGTCTCAGCCTTGTTTTTTACCCAACAGCGAAGAGCCTTGCAGCGCCAGCACCGTTCAAGGCTGACTGGGGTGCTATCTAGTCTGTCCTGGAACCTGCGAGAACCTCAAAGCTGCCGATATAGCCTTCTCATCATTTCTTATAAGAGTGAACGGTGTTCCTGTTCCAGTCAGGCCCTTCATTCTTGCGAAATCCCCAACGAGAACGCAAAACACAGAATGGACACAATAACTGAAGGCATCAGAACCACTCACCTCGGCGACGGGCCTGAGATGCCAGACCAGTTAATCTTCAACCCCCAGGGCAATAGCATACTGGACCTCGGGGCACTCTATAACATACCGCGTTACCTCTTTCGCATTGTGAGTCCGTTATCAGACGGTCGAATGGATTCCACATGGGTCCGTTCGCAGGCTGCCTGCCAGAATACACGTTCCTCTCGGGAGGATGTCTTCTCCGCTTCGAACAATAACAGGCAAACCGAAATAGCGTCTACTCTCAATCTCCATCTTCGGTGGTGGCCAAAGGGTGAATTGCAAGACAACTTTGTGTCGTGGACGAGCTCGCTCCTCTTCGCCATTCAATACATTTACTACCGCCACCAGCACCCTCGAGATGCGTCAAGTCTAGATGATATCGACCTGTACGTAATAGACACAACGCAGTTCCCTCCTGGCACTTTTCTTCGAGACTTGGATCTCATCAAGGCCTTCGTCCCATTCGACACACCCCAAGAGAAGAATCTGAAACATCTATTAACACTGCGAGAGAAACCCGACTTTTACTTTGGAGAATACCTCTCCCAAGGGTCACTGAAGATTGAAGGAAAATGCCAAAGGATCTCTGCTGCAACGCTCTTTGAGAATGACGCGTTGTACCGGTTGCAGCCGGAATTTGGAGCTATATCCAACCCACCTCCTGGTGCGAAAGTAGTCTGGGTGAAGGAGGTTAATCGTCTTCGCGATTCCCTTTACCAACAGCAAGGCCGCCTGTCAATGCAGGAGATGAGCAATCGTCTGGAGGCCGTTGGAGAGCTTTCAGGTCATTTTCCACCCGGCTGGCAATTCCCTCTTGCCATATACTTTGCGGGTCTGATAAGTCATGATTCGGTTACCGAGGACAAAGAAATCGGATCTGATAATGTCTTTTTTGCATACTTTCGCTCTAGCAGTTTCTACGGTTTGTGCACTCCGATCCGTTTCAAGCTGGGGCCTTTCTGATAAGAACCATGGAAAATTAGGAGAGCATAAGCAATTCAGCCCCAGGGATCTCAGATTCGTCGCACCAGAATCAATGCCCGAGTTGCAGCGAGTCGAGGAACTGGTCCGCGAAATAAATAAAGACTCGCGGCTGAGAGTGGCCTTAGGTTAGTGTCCTCGATGCCCTTCTTTAGGTGTTCTAGTAATCTAACACGAGCCTCCAGGTCGTCTGCAACGGGCCGAAACAGCTATTCAAAAAGTACGCATCAGAAGTGCTTTTTCAATCCTGGGAGATTCTCTTTCGGTTTCGGATTCCAATACGGTGTTGGCTCGCGCTGGGAACGATGTGCTGTCCAAGGTGGACAACATACGCCAGCTGTGTGACCAACTGGTCCAAGCGCTCAAACCGAACAATGAACAAAGCGCATGATTCTTTCCAGTATACTTTCATTTTGTTTATTTTTATTGCTATTTGAGTAATTTGTCGACAGTTCGCTGTCGCCCACTATCCCTTGTATGCTGTATACGCTCCTTCATATATACCTGCACCTAAATTAAACAATCTGGCTTTTACAAATTCGTCTCTCATGTATTGAATAGAATTAACTAACAGCCAAAGTCTTCCTAAGCTTGGAGTTGAGCGGCCTCCCATTGCTCCTTTTGGAGGATTCATTCTTTTACTTTCAAGCAGAAATAATACGAGGGCCCAAATCAGTGGCGCCAATCGCGACCAGGACTCCCCCGAGTACTTCTCTGCATTAATTTCCATATGTATATTCGTGGTGGAACAAAGTTTGCTTGCGCTTGCGCTAGGATATTGGTTGACGCTTGGTGGTCCAAGGAGCGAGGCAGAGAACTGTTCTTCCCCTGAATGTTGCAACAGAGATACATACAAGCGGCCGACGTCATAGGCTTGATTGAATGCTTCAATTTTTTTTTTTTTTTTTTTTTTTATCACGAAATACCATGCCAAAGGCTTCAAATTCTCAGAAAGCAAACATAGTATAATGTGCTAATATATTTGTTGCCGGGCATGATGTTAGAAGTATATTTATATTCGCGCACCCCATTGAATAGAAACAGCGATAATAAACTCCATTGACCATTAAACATGCCGCAAAACATTTCCAATTCGACTGATTAAAATCAAAATTCTTTATATGAGTACTTGTAATAATTATTGCTGCTACCGTTGGAACGCGAAGGCGATGCCGCCATTTATTTACGAGACGCCTCCTCAGCGGTATTAAACCTTGTAATTCGGTACCAAGTGTCTAAATATTTGGGCACTGCTGCTGATGTTTTCTGTTATATATAAAGCAGACCTTTGGAGCCTTGCGCTGCAGGTCAAGTACAGAATGGACACAATAACTTAGGGCTAGACCTCAGACATCTAATTCTCGTTCTTCAAGCAGGTAGGGCTGGACCACCGGAAATCCGACAAGATTGCCCCGTACCCCTCGTATTGCCCGTGCATCCGACGGCCTAACAACGCCACATTGGTGGCTTCGGAGGTGGCCGTTGCCAGTATCGAGTCTATCTCAACAACATACCGATTTAATATGAACACAACGAGTGAACCAGTTGCAACTAGTACATTAATACCATGTTCTATGGTATCCGATGACCAGCTACAATGATATTTTGTCGTGGCCAACTCGCTAATATTTGCCATTCAAGTTATGCACGCAGCACCAAGAATCTCAAGACGGGTCAGTATTGGAAAAGATCAACCCCACGTTCTCTGAACTTCTCTCCAAGCCCTCATCCTATGAGGGAATCTGACACCCACACGAGCGAAAGGATTTGACAGCTTGGTGCTATCCTTGGCGGGATATCCCGAAAACTGGGCTGGGCCCAAATCCCAAAGGATTCCGCTAGAAGAACCTTGGAATATGGCAAGATTGAATCCTTGTGGACGGACTTTTGACGGCCTATTTCACCGGAGACCGGTTAAATCCTGAGATTGGCCGTCTTTGCCACAGCCCCAGGCGGCAAGGGCGCAGTCTGATGCAGGAACTTACTCACCCATCGAGTCATTTCCACGGAGTCATCTCGTCATCTACAGATCGACCGCGGTGCAATCCTTCGAACTTGCCCGAAGCCGTTGGAGATAATCCCGTCACTCCCAGCTAAACCCGTTTTGTGCCACCATGCAGTTTCCAGTTCCACTCCTGCTGCGCAAAGAGTAACCGTCTGAGAGACCATGTAATTTTGGCCCCTCTCCTGCTCTAACAGCGGAGCTAGACTTGGTTGGGGATTGTCAAGCGAGTGCTCTGACAAGGAACCTGTCGCTTGTGGTGTCCGCTTGTGGCTGAGCGTATGGGATGATGTTGATGGTATCATATCTTGGCTGAAAATGCTACTTCTGTGCCAAGGTTGTGCAGAAATTTAAATTGGATTATTATAGAGAGAAACGGGAATAATCGGGGGCACTATTAAGACTTTGCTGGGTGTTGCTTAGGGTACTTTTTAGGGCAATTTTGCAGTGTGCTCGATTTTTATACGGATATACTTGATGTATATTGTTAAATGTCTGCAAAGGTATGCTTATAGAAATAACCAAATATAATTCAATATAGTTTAGCAGTAACTATAATGAGTAGAATATACGTAGTTTATATCAACGCTTCGCTCTTTTGAAATCACACGCTCATCACTCGTACTCAAAATCAATTAGCCAAAGTCTCCCTCAGCTTAAACTTGAGCGTCTTGCCATTGCTGCTCTTAGGAAACTCGTCTACAAAGCGAATATTCTTACGCAGCCAGTGCGGTTCACTCAGCGCACTCTCAATCAGCCGATTCAACTCACCCTTGATAATATCCTCATCCACATCAACCATCTCCTTGGCCGACCTAACAATAAAAGCAAAAGGCCTCTCGCCAGCATCCTCATCACGAACGCCCACAACCGCCACCTCCGCAACAGCAGGGTGCGCAGCGAGATGCGCCTCAATCTCCACAGGAGCAACCTGCAGCCCCTTAACCTTCATGATATCCTTCTTCCGATCGACGATATCAAGATACGGCGTGTCTTTACCGTCTTGAGTCTGGACTCGGAAGACAGCGATATCGCCGGTCCGCAGCCAGCCCTCGTCGTCGAAAATCTCCTTTGTGGCTTCTGGTTGTCCGAGATACCCCTTGATATTGCTGGGCGAGCGCAGGAGGAGCTCGCCTGGTTCGTCGTAGCGGTCTACCTCGACGTCTTCGGTGTTTAGGAGCTTGGCTTCGACGCCGGGGAGGAGACAACCGTCTGATCCGAGGTAGATGTAGTTCGGGTTCGTAATGGAGATGATCACGGCGGTTTCGGTGAGGCCTGGCTTATTTATTAGATTGGAAGATTCGATTGATTGAAGTGTATACTGCCAGTCTTACCGTATCCAGGGAGAACCTGCCACGTTGGGCGGACTTTGCTGAGGGCATCTGCAAGACGGGGTCCAAATGGGCCAGAGCCGGTGATGACAGACTTGACGGACGAGAGATCGTACAGCTCGAAGAGGAAAGGGTTGTTAACGAGGGCAGAGATAAGAGGAGGGACCTAATCCAACTAATTAGCCACGGTACGGTAGGAGAACAACAACAGGGGACGCACCAGGTACAGCCTCTCGATTTTGTATTTTGCGATCGACGCCAGTGCAGCCTGCATGTCAAACCGAGCATGCAAGATATAAGTATCCCCCCGCCACGCAGTCAAGTGCGCCAAAATCAATCCGTAACTGTGACTCAGGGGCAGGAAGCCGAGTGCGGTCTCAGTCCGGCCGTGTTTATGCAGTGCTTCGAATGTCCCGGACTGGATTACGTTTGCGATGATGTTGTAATGCGTTATCTGGGCAAGTTTCTATTCATTCTGTTAGCGTATGCCTATGGGGAAGTGGTTGGTGTTAGCAGGTTGGTTTTACCTGCAGGCCGGAGGTTCCACTGGTCGGGCACAGGTAGGCGACCTGCTCTTTACCCTGACCTGGTGTCCATTGTAATGACTCGATATGTGGAAGGGAGGCTCCCTCTTGGACCAATTGCTCGACTGTCTTCTGTCCCTGGTCAGGAAGTGAGGGCGTCTTCGCCAACTCCTCGGGCAGGTCAAGTAGATACATCTTGGGATCCTGGACCGCACTATCGGCAAGAGCATCATTGGCTGTCGATAGCAGCGAGCGACAGGTAAACAGAACACGGCATTTAGTAAGACTGATATGTCGCTTGATTTCAGCAGCAGAGCTGGTCGGGTGCATGAGCAGACAGACGCCGCCCACGCGGTGGACAGCCCACGAGGCGATCAGGAAGTCGATCTATAACGTCAGTCAGTCAGTTGGAACGCCCGTAGTCAAAAACTGGTCGACAAATCATACCGTGTTGAAACTGAAGATCCCAATGACCTTGTCCCAGGGCGAGCCTGCATTCGGCCCCCAGCCAAGTTCTCGGCTCAGACTGCGCGAGAGGGCATCGACCCGGGTTGCGATCGTCTGGAGAGTGTATGACTTGTCGGAAACCGCGCAAGTCAAGGTCGGGCTGTCGGGGGTCCAGTGGTAGAGGTGGCGGTTGTCGCGTTGGAGCAGGAAGTCGTAGATAGGGAGGGAGTCGGGGATGGGCATCATGTCACGGCCCCATTCTGGCGGAGTGAAGATCATCTTGACTGCCGTTGACTTTGAGACTTGACTGGAGAATGTAGACTACGGTGATGAACCAGAATGCAGAGGTGTTGGCGGCCATTGTATTGTCTAATGTATACTGCCCAGCAGAATAACCTCAGGGATCGGCTGGGGCCAATTCTTCGCTTCCTTAGCGGAATCCTTTCTTCCTGACAGGGCAGTGTCTGCGAGCGGAACTTGACCGAGTCGTGAACGCCACAGCTCTCACTCTGCAGTCAGCAATAATCATCACGTACCCTGCAGGCAATATGCTCTAATACGGCCAGGCCAACAATAATACCTGACTGCAGACTCGGAGACGGCTCCGGGGCTGAATTAGTGGGCCAGGAGGCTGACTGCAGAAGCATTGAGCCAGAATTTAATACGGAACAGGGACCCTCCATTCAGCTGATGGGTCTTTCGACTGGTTTGACAGTTAGTGTGACAGTCCGCCACTGTTAGATTGTTAGTCTTAGGGCCGGATTATGGGGCAGATGGGTCAGATTGTGCAGAGATCGCGCACCGGCCAATCAAACACGGCAGTTCAGATCGTGTCGACTCGGCGGTAATAAAAAAACAAAGAAACAGCAGAATTCCGTTAGCTACCGTCAGGCGTTACGCAGCGCTTTGTGCCTGAAGCATCGAACCACCGGCTGGACACTGCAGGGGCCACGACGCCTGGATGCCTGCACCGCATTCTACTTAACCATGGAGTGTCAGAAAATGAAAGAGCGTCAGCTGCATTTGACTGATTTCTTTTCATGCCCATCATGGAAATGGAAAAATCAGAGAAGACTCGAACCCCAGCGCTGACGCCGGAGGAGCTCAGCCAGCGCTCGCCTACTCCCTCGACTGACGACGAGGAGGAGGTCCATTATGTCGGCCACCTGAATTTCTCTCTCATCTTTATCGGCCTTTGTCTGTCGGTCTTCCAGGTCGCATTGGTATGTTTTCTGCGGTTGCTGCTGAATTTCTCTAATTGGAACAGGACGAGGTGGTGCTGGGAACTGCGATCGCGACCATCACCGACGAGTTCCATTCGCTGCAGGACACAGGCTGGTATGGATCGGCGTATTTGTTCACGGTGCGTAATGAGGAAGAGGATGAGATGAATTAAACCGCTGATATTCGCAGGACTGCGCATTCCAGCTGGTGTTTGGCCGGCTGTACTCGATGCTGCCGGTCAAAATCGTCTACTTGGGCGCTCTGCTGCTGTTCGAGATCGGTTCGATCATCTGCGCAACAGCTCCCAATTCCATTGCTCTGATTCTGTGAGCGCGGTGGTCTGTAGAAATTGACAGCGCTGACAGTTGCAGTGGCCGCACGATCGCAGGCATTGGCGCAGGAGGCATTCTGTCCGGAGCCCTAACGATCCTCTCGCAGTCCGTCCCCAGAGCAAAAGTCGCAGTCTTCAACGGCATACTCGGTGCTGTCAACGGCGTCGCTTTTATCTGTGGTCCGCTGCTCGCCGGTGGAATCATCCATGGCACCACCTGGAGATGGTAAGATGCGATCTTGAGCGTTTCAGAAAAAGTGGTGGGAGGCTAACTGCTCAGGATCTTCTATATCAACCCGATCATGTCCGCCCCAACCTTCGCCATCATCGTCTTCATGCTCAAGCTAAAAGCCCCGACAACGACTGCGACGACGTGGAAACAAAAGATTGACAAACTGGACCTGCCCGCCTTCACCATCTTTCTCGCCTCCATCCTGTGCTTGATTCTGGCGCTGCTATGGGGAGGCAAGGAGTATTCGTGGAAGAACGCCCGCATCATCGTGCTCTTCATTCTGTTTGGAGTGCTCATGGGTGCATTCATGACAGTGCAAAGCAGAAAGGGGGATGAGGCACTCGTTCCAATGGGAATTTTGAAAAGGAGAAGCATCGCGTTTGGCATGTTCTTCTCCTTTTGCACGTCGGGGACAGGGTTCATCCTGGAATACTACGTGAGTCGGGCAGTGCTGCAAGAAAAACATCTACTAGAAACTCTGACTAACGGTTTTACTGCTTAGCTGCCGATCTGGTTACAGGTGATCAAAGATCTCTCCGTCATTTCGTCCGCCGTCAAGTTACTCCCCATTATCGGGGCGGCCGTTGTCTTCACGACGCTGTGTGGGATCCTGACCCCTGTGATCGGCCACTACGTCCCTTTCATGATCATCGCAACGGCCCTCCTCTCCGTGGGCATGGGCCTCCTGTCGACGCTAGACTACGCCTCGCCGATCCGGGATGTACTAGGGTATCAGGTTCCCGCCGGTGTAGGCCTAGGGTGCGCCCTGCAGCAGACCCTCGTGGCAGCGCAGACAATCCTGCCAATGAACGACATCCCCATTGGCGTGTCGCTGATAGTGCTCGCCCAGACGCTAGGAGGCACTATTGCCCTGTCGGCCGCGGACACCATTTACACGGGGACCCTGGCGTCGACCATCAGCGCGCGGTTCCCGGCTGTCGACGCCTCTGCGGTGTTGAACGCGGGCAACCGAGAGATCCGTAACCTAGTGCCGGCGGAGTCCCTGGCGACGATCATGGGGTTGTGCAACGAGGCCATCGTGAAAACGTGGTACCTGTCCATTGGGCTAGCTGCGGCATCGATCATCGGCGTGCTGGGCATGGAGTGGAAGCGAGTGACTGCGGGCCCGCAGAAGTAGATCAGAGAGATAGACAGTTAGACCGTTGGACACTAGCAGATAGACACTAGCAGATAGACCGAATCGAACGTTACATTGATGGCCCGAATCCGAAACGGCAGTGAAAATGCCCTGACACACAACTCCCAATTCTGACACAACTTTGGCGTTAAAACGGCTAAATAGAGTGTCGGAGTGGCCGTTTTGGAGAGCACAGCCTACAAAGGGTCGTGATGCCACCGGCATTTCGCGGTTCATCCTCGTGGCGCGGTGATCCTAGCGCTCATCCTAATAATCGGTGCGAGTCAGGGCTCTCTGCAGCCGGTTCTGCTGAATGTGAATCGGTGCAGAAAGGATTCTCCACCGGCCATCCTTGTCGTGCAAAATGCCCGACTCGCTAATGTGCAGATCACTTCTGTGATGCCATCCTCACCATCCTGGCTGTACTCATGGATAGGATGCCAGGATATAAACCGCTTGTCTGCAGCTCTTCCTGAACTGCGTCTTCCTGTACTACTGTTATACGAGCCCTACATTCATCATGAACACCACACGCCCACGACGAGTCCTGCCAAAGAAGGCACAACCACAGCAGGAATTGCCACAGCTACAGACACCGGAGAACTCTGCAGACACTTTCCCAGACCTATTCTCGACATACGGCGCCGAAGACGTCTCTCCCCATTCCCCTACCAGCAGCACCACCACCACCACCACCAGCACGGTCTCCGAGTCTTCTTCCGCCAGTTGGCTCTGGCCCCTCCCCAGCCAGACAGACGAAACTGAAAGTCGGACCGAGCTATCACTACGCCCCCAGCGGACTCCACAAAACGGCCCCCAGAACGTTGCGCGCCCCACTGCCCGACGCGTGCAGCGCTGCGGAGTCGGACGGAGCCGACACGCCCACGCCCACGCCCACGCGGACAGAGACCGGCCCTGCAAATCCCAGGCCACGTTGCTGGAAGTGCGCTGCTGGGACCACGGCTGTGAGGGGCGGAAATTCTCATCTCTTGGAAATTACCGGCGACACCTGCGTGAGAAGAACGGGCAGGCTAAGGTGCATCCCTGCCCGGACTGTGGGCGGGTCTTCACGCGGTCGACGGCGCGCAACTTCCACAGGGAGTCTGGAACCTGCGGGCTGAGTGCGCGGCAGCTGATGCTCCAAATGCAGATGCAGGTCCAGGTGCAGATGCAGCAGACGCAGCAGGTTCAACAGACTCAGCCTCTGCTGGCGTCGACGGCCTCCTGCTACTATCCGCCCCTGAATGTACCCTCGCCGCCGTTCGACTTTGACTGGAGCAGCCAGATAGACATGTACTCGCCGGGCCTACTATGGGGGAATGCGCGATAACGATAAACGATTACTTTTTCTGTCTTGCCTTGTGATTCCCAGCGTATTTTTACTGTTGTATATAGTACTATTCTCCCTCAAAATCCAAGAATCTGATTCTTCACGAATCCTCACGCACCGCGCCCGCAGTGGAGCCTAGTATTGGCCCAAACTCGAACCGCTTTGCGTCTTAACTTCTTCTGATTAGGCGTTTCAGCCGGCGGCCGATCGTGCAGGCGTGCCTTGGCCCTTGAGTTTGACGCCGGCGCTGCTCCCACTAGCGCTTATGGCGGTGCTGCTCGTGGAACACGCCCAGGCGAATCAAATCTCTGCAGAAATGCGTGATTGACGTGGTGTATTCTGCCTGCTGACGGTCTTTGTCCTTATAACTGAGGTTATTTGGCTGCTGCCGGAACTCGTCCGGCAAGCTCACCGGTCCTAGTGCTTATCAAGATATTACGCATTTTTCTTGCCTTAGCTAGAAGAAGTCGCTGTTGCAGTCGTTTTGCTGTTCCATTTACCGGTATTCCAGTTAGCTGAAGACAGAGCAATGGCAAAGGAAACTAGATTTTACCCGTATGTTCCCACCACACCATACATTATACACCCTCCTCTGTACAGAGGAAGAGGGACTAACTACTTCATAGATACACCAGCAACGGCGGCGCCACACTCGGCATCTCAGGCCCCGACTTCGTCATCCTAGCCGGCGACACCCGCTCAACAGCCGGCTACAACATCAACAGCCGGCACGAGCCCAAGGTCTTCACAATCCAAGACGCCGGACGCTCCTCAAACGTGATCTCCGTAATCGGGTTCGCTGCCGACGGTCACGCCCTCAAGGAGAAACTCGAGCACATCGTCGCCGTCTACAAGTACCAGCACGGGCGCAATATCAGTTTGCGGGCTTGTGCGCAGCGCGTCTCTACTCTCCTCTACGAAAAGCGCTTCTTCCCGTACCAGCTTCAGACCATGGTGGCTGGAATAGATGCAGATGGTGAGGGGGCTGTGTACTACTATGACCCGGCCGGGTGTATTGAGAAGCGCACGCACTGCTCGGCGGGCGAGGCGAGTAGTCTGATGCTGCCGTTCCTGGACAGCCAGGTACCCAGGCTCGGGAGGCTGGATCGGCAGACGGCGGAGCAGCTGGTGCGAGATGCGTACCAGGGGGCGACGGAGAGGCATATCGAGGTTGGGGATCATTTGCAGACGCTGGTGGTGACGGCTGACGGGATATCCGAGCAGATCGTCGATTTGAAGAAGGATTAGCCATAGTCGTAGTTTAATTTGACCAAAAGAAAATTAATAAAGTGCGTGCTTTTCTTCTAGAATAACGAAACGTAGTAGGTAGACAATCTAACAGTCTGATGTCCTGCGAGTGCTGTCACAGTCAGCTCTTGCCACATACCACATTAGCCGGAGGTGCCACGATATCCGGATTATAATACCGAGCAGGAAGCACAAACGTACCAGCGCTAGCCCCCACCTGACTGTGGACAGGCTAATGTGTTGGATTGTGACTGCAGCTGCGAGTAGATGAACGCCAATACGCAGCCGAGTCCCTGCACCGTGCCATGCGAGTTTCGACCGAGATGCTCGCTGAGTCTCCTCGGAGTATGTGGGCCACGGCAAAGTACGTGCTTTCAGCCCCCAATTCGAGCTGAAGACTGGCTGGCTGCTGCCCATGTGGTTGTAGATGGTAACTGGTGACTGCATCAGCTTATTCAGTGGGGGGGTGGGGGACAAGAACTGCCTTCACAACAAACATGAACTTCCAGCCGCAGTGTGAAACAGCTGTACTCAGAGTAAAGTAAGAGGACTTCAGGTCCATGGCCACGGCATATGGTCTGACAGACGCACTTGCGGTCAAACCCGCCTGGTACGGTGGACCCGGCGTCGTATAACCTCGATGAGTCGATGAGCTGAGGTGATCAGCCCGGCCGCGATGCAGCTCTGCGAAGTCTACGGTGGCGTTGCCAGGACCAGCGAAAGAGCAAAGGCGGGTGGAATACTGAGTACGGATCCTTCAAGCCATGTGGATTCAAGCCGTGGTAGAGGCGCAGTTGGCTTGCGACGGAGATGCTGGATCGTTTACCCGTGCCAACGGTTTGGTCTTCATAGGTCTAGGCGATGCGTCTCGATCGTGTATCGCAGGTTTGCAAAATTGTTCTAGGGCGCCTGAACGGTAATTTATTCTAATTACAGACGTTTGTTCCTTAGTGGCTTTCCTTCGCGAATCCTGCTGGCAGGGGCTGTATAGTATCTTGTAAGTAGATGCTGTTTGCATGAGGATGACTGGAAGGACGAGGCGAAGGAACTGCAGTAATCTACTAGACGACTGACAGCATCAAGACATGAGGGACTTGTAGCTCGATATATTTGTAATTCTGCCAAGTGGTTGCGCTGGACTTGGGATATCGCTCGTTTGTCTTACCAGGGCAGCCAAGTACCTCTGCACGATATATGTCTCTATAACGTTCGTTCCATCTTTTTCACACAGCCAGAGACCTGCATATCATACCCCTTCTGAGAATCAGATATCACATCCAGCAAGATGCGCATCCTCTGTCTCCACGGCCACACGCAAACGGGGCCCGTCTTCGAAAGGAAGACGCACCGGCTGCAGCAGCACATCCAGACAGCGTTCCCAAACGCCTCCTTCTACTTCCCAACGGGCGAAATCTCATACAAAGTCTCAGACAGGCTGGACTATCTGCAAGACATCCAAAGAGAAAGATCGGACACCTTCAAAGACCCCGACGAAATCGACACGCATGCCTGGTTCCGGCTACACGAAGACGATCCACCAACAGGCCTGCTCGACAGCATCAACAGAGTAGCCGAGATGCTACGGACAGAAGGGCCCTTTGACGGCATCGTCTGCTTCTCCCAGGGCTCTGTCGTCGGGGCCATGGTTGCATCTCTTCTTGAGGGTCCCCGACGACGTCAAAGATTTGAAGAATACGCCGCCACATTCCCTGATGCCGTGCGGTATCCAGAGCCCTACAAGGACCTCGATCACCCACCTTTCAAATTCGGCATCACATACGGCGCCTACATGGGCGTGAGCCCCGTCTTCTCCGCCTTTTACGAGAACCCTATCATCGAAACCCCATTCCTCCACTTCATGGGAGAATTCGACCCCGTCGTGCCATCCGAGATGGCCGCCGCAGTAGACAAAGCACAGATTGGAGGCGCTCGTCGGCGGAAGATCATGCACCCAGGCGCTCACGCAATCCCCATCGGGGCTGAATATCATGAAGCAGTGGTGGACTTTATCCGGTCTGTTGGTGACGGCTCATATTTCAGCCTCCCCACAAGTCTTCCTGCAGATGGCGTTCCATCGCTGGACTATCACGACTCGCCAGAGCAAACGCCCATTCAGACGCCCTTGTTGACACCGTCTCTGGCTACGGCAGTCACGTCGACTCCGCTGCCATCTACAGAGGCGCCTCTCCTGGCCTCTGAAAAGCTAGACCGATGGCGGAAGTCGCGAAGCCCGCGCAGACCCATCTCGCGCCGTGGACGCTCATTCCTCTCCAGTCGAAGGTCAACAAGTTCCAGTGCAGTATCTAGAGCTGAATCACAGCATTCGGATGTTACTCAAATACCTGCGCCGTCTGAGTCCGACTCGGTCGCGTCTTCAGCAGGTCGAGAACCCGGTGGCGTTGTTACCGTCGTGGAGGAGGACATGATGGAGCCGGGATATGATACAGAAGACTGGCAGGAGCTGATGCTGTCAGACCTGCTCAACATGATTCTCAGACGGCAGGGCCGTCCTGGGAAGTTCTACTTTGTGCCTGATAGGGGGGATGGTGGGAGTTTGGTAAATGGGATGACTTTAGAGTAGATTCTCTTGTCTCGTTATGTCGTTCTGTGTGTTTCTTTCCGTTTCTTTCTCTTTCTTCTGTTTCTTCTGTTTCTTTTTGTATCTGATCTTGTCGACCAAGTGATATACGTGTTGGATTGCACATTCTCTGCAGGTATTTTCTATGTATATATGAATTCAGATACAATTCTTTCAGATAGAATGACACTGAAAAACACCGGTAAAAGGAGAGCACACATATTGAATATGCCCGGGACGTAAAGCAACCGGTTATCTACCTCAAATTGCGAGTGCCGGCATCATAAAGAATATAATTATCGCCTAGCCGGCAATGGAGCCAGTACAACACCAGAGGTTCATAAAATGCACACTACTAGTACTGCATATTATAGGCAACCCTATTTCATACGGCCATCGACAGGCAACATTGCCACATATATTCCGGGCTAAACGCGCTATCCTCAGATAATTGCGCCTTCTCGTCTGCTTTGTATGTCCTAATATCAACTGCAGTGCCTTGTCTCAGTATGATGTGGCCGGTCTGCTCACGAACTTGAGCTGGGGCTAGCACTCGGCACTGGGAAATGTCAGCAATGACAAGACACCTCAGTAGTTTACTGAAATAGAACATATTGAAATAGAACTTACGGGCATCAATGGTCGTTCCATTCCTGATGTGCGTCGTCTGGATTCCCTGTCGGAAAGTTAATCTCAACGAAACAAGAGCAACAGAGAATTGGGAGGGAACATACAAGAGTGATATACCCAACAACCCCATTCCGGTAATCAACACCATCCAAGGGCTCTGTATCAAGAATGGTCATTGCACCAGCTGCAAGTCCCCAGTTAGCTATCATTCACCAATAGTCCCTCATTAAAGAAGGGAAGGGGTGTACCGTACTGCTTGACTCCTCTGTATAGATCCCGTCGTCTTCATTCTTCACGCGCTCAATCTCCGTGTGACTCGCATACGGCTCCAGTGCCATGATTTCGGCACCCAGTTTTTCATCAACAAATATCTGGCCGGTGCTAACAATAGGCCCATGTACAAGGGTACCGTTCGAGCGAACGGTCCAGTTCGTGTGGACTTGGGCATGGATGTGAATTGCACGTTGGATCTGGAATATTAAATTAGAGGAGCTGGATTTATTGGATATGGGATTGCGATGGAGCACGGACGTAGAAACCAGGAAATATGGTGGTGAAAGATGTAACGCCGTGTTTGTCGGTTGGCCACATACCGCGGAGCCAGGTCGAGTTGTCTGTTGCAAGAAACTAAATTGCCTCAATGAGCATCCCAGGGTTAGATAGATGGAGTAGCGACTTACAGAGAGATCGGGGAGTCCCTCATGGATATCAAAGGGCTTGCCGTCGGACTCGGAATAAAGTTCCATAAACTCTGTATTAGGGGACAGCCCAGTGAAAGAGCTATACGAACCGGTAGCGTTGCAATGCTAGATCCCTATTATCAGCCAGAATAATTCTCCTGAATTGTCTGGAAGTAGGGTGTTCACCCAAATATCGACCAACACGTCAGTCAGCGGCTCACATGTATCAACATCAATCACACCAATCTCGAGACTCAGAGGCACGCCTTCCTCGTCCTCACGAATATCCTGTCTCAAAGTCTGGCTGTGAGGGTAGAAATACGGTCCATTGCTTGTCTCGGGGGTCAGGATGCTGGTCCAGTTGCGGATGAAATCGTATTTGGGGGCTTGCGCGTGGACGGTATATTCCGTCTCGCCGGTCCCAGGGTCAATGGAGAGGCCGCGGCGACGGAGGAGATGGGACCGCTTCATTTGGTTGACTTTGGGCCCGCATTTCTGAGCCAGTTGCTCGTGGGCTAGTATCGTTGCTGCGTCGGGGGGGTTTGTGTGGGCTGTATAGTGAGTAGAGTGCCGAGAGATGCAATTGTAGGTGGCAAGGTAGACGTACCAGAAGCAAAGGCACCCAGGCCGAGCAGCACCAACGAAAGAGACTTCATGATCGTGATCTTGATTGATGCTCTGTGCTGTCCGGGATCTTGACCTGACCTACTTGTTAACCTGCATGCAGGTTACATCCTCGGATTATATACACCTTGACTTCCTCCCGGTAACGGAATCGGCTCCGAAAACTGCAGTAATTAATCATCCATTTGCTTGTTGAGAGGAGGAATTCCGCGTTACGGGACTACAGATCCATGCAGCGGTGGAGCTGCGTCGATCACTGCCTTTATAACAGGGTTAACAAGCAGCTAATGCCTGTGCCGTGATTGGTGCAGCTGGATGCTCAAATTATCAGTGTACCTCTGGACTGCCCACCTTCGCGTGCATGAAATCTCACCGTCTATTTTCTACGCAGGCTCATACCACGTCGGCCTCCCATGGCACCCCAGGTGCTTTCTATGATTCTAGAACTCCCGGCTTACAGTACCCGACACTCTCTGCGGGTAAATCCATAACCCTCGGATAAACCGGCTTAACTCCTTGAATATATAGTATAATAGGCCGCCAAGGCACCAGCATGAAGATGTATGTACGGCCTAAGGCATTTCATTGACTTCATCGCTGCATTGTGAAAAGGTTCATCTACCATCATGCATATGCTCAAAACAGCGTTTTGTCTGCTGTGGCTTGGTGGCAATGCGACTGCTATACTACATAATCTCTACGTCGGATCTTTCAATGCTTCTGCAATCCACCATGTCAGCTTTGATGACGAGAAGTTAACACTATCGCTCGTTCAGAGCTTTTCTGCCGCCGACCCGCATTATTGGATTGGTTTTGATGTTCGTTCCTCGAAATACTCGAACAGACCTTCTGCTGACAGTAGCAGCACGACAAGAAGAACATATACACAACTTCAGGGTCAAAATGGACGAGCTACAAGATTGCGGATAATCTGAGTATTGTCCTTGAGCAGTCACTGCCTCTAACTGGATCTTGTATGTCCCGCGTGTGTATTTTAATATGCCGATGGTGTGTACTGACAGAAAAGGCCCCGGTTCGCAGTCTATCTTCCTAAAGGCCTCCCCCAAGCCACCATATAGAGTTTATGGTGCCTCATTTGGGGGTTCCGCTTCATGTGCCAATGTGCTCTCTGGATGAAAACGGGGCACTCTCCGATGTTGTGCAGGCAATTGACTACGGCCCGGGCTCTGGAGTCCACGGTCTCGCCTTCGGATCTTGCAATGAAATGCTCTATTCTGCAGATGACACAGGGAATGCAGTTTGGAGACACAGAGTCGATACAAATACCGGACGACTCCAGTTCATGGAGCGAATGGATGCACCAGTTCCCGGAGCGAACCCGAGGCATATTGTGGTCCATCCACACGGGGCCGTTGCCTATGTGGTTTTTGAGGGAACCAACCAACTAGCCGTGTATACCATTAAGACTGGTGGAAAGTTATTCTATACAAATATGTCGTACCCATTGATCCTGTCCGGTATGCACGTGTCAGAATGTGTACAGACCTCAATGAATGCCTGCTAATTTGAAACAGAAGACAGGAATGCAGACTTCTGGTCTGACGAAGTCTCCCTCTCCTACTCACACTCCTATCTTTGGGCTACATCACGGTCCTATCAAACCGGTATTCCAGGCTACGTCACCGCGTTCGCCCTGTCCCCTTCCGGCATGATCGATTCTCAGCTTTTTCTAACACCGACGTTAACATCTTGTGGTTTGGCCAATGCGGTCACCCCAAGTGACTTTCTAGATGAGTTCCTGGCTCTTACAGATAATGAGGTGGGCTTTGTGCAGATTTGGAGGTTTGATGGGAAGAATGCAGCGATTGTTGATACGCTGGAGCTGGACGGGGAAGGATGCTGTGCAAATGCGATTTGGTACGATTAGAGAGTCCACGCCGCGGGGACTTACCAGGGGGGCCATCTGTAGCTACCAGCTTAACGGGCTGAAAACGTGCCATGAGTGCGTCTGCCTCTCCATTGGCCTACGCCCTCATCAAGCCGAATTCAGCCTCAGGAAGTCCGGTTCCCCCCACAAAGAGCCATACAGGATAACCCAGCATAAACTCCATGTTCTAGATGTCCATGAGAAATATCTTTGGCACTTCGTTCTTCTGTCGATGGACGGAGAAAAGTAGCTAAGCTGATGGACTGCGAAATGGATGAAGCCCATCAAGAACTAGCTGACCAGCTCAAGTACCGAATGGGACGACTATACGGGGAGGGCGGTAATATTCTGGCCTGCCTAATGGCTGGGAAGGACAATTGCTCTCTAATATCATCTCTGGAATGCTTGATGAAGTTGAGAGACTCTACAGGTCTCTACTACACGACAGGATTGGGGAGCTAGGCGCAAGGGCCAGCAGTGATTTCAGTATTGGCCGTTTTGAGCAGAAACTCAAGGATTTGAGAAAGAGTGATAACTAGACCGTTTTCTAGCGGAACTAATAATTATTTCTGAATTAGCTTCCGCGTTTCTACCTCGTGGAGTCATATTTAAAGGCAGCTAATGAGTTCCTGGGTAGACCCCCAGTTGACGACAATGCAGTATCTATAGTGCATCCGTCTTGCTGTCATTATGTATGACAGACTCGGGAGGTGCGCTGATGGGTTCTGCTGGAGTTCCAAGGTATAATAGAAGCAATTTTGTATATCAACAATGTAAGGACAGATAGAGAAGTCAAGATATATATACATTAATTAAACAAACAACCCTGGTCGAGCCTCGTTAACCCTTGATCTGGTAAACACCTTGGCCGTAGCAATTGAATTTGGAGACTCAGAGAAGAAGCCAGCTTCCACCAGGGTCCGGATATTGCTTTTCATCGCAGCGTCCACCTGGGCACTCGGCCTGGCATCTGCGGGCTGCTTCACCCCAAAGCTCATCTGGGGGTCCTGCAGCATCGCAAGCACCGGTAAAAACGGAGCCTGGTTCGACTGGCGAGAGACAAAGACTTGGGCAGCCTGTTTCCAGGTTTCAGCGCTCATCGGGGCCAGCTTCATGCGCGTTGCTTCCTTGACCAGCTCCCAGAAGCGGGAGACCGTAGTACCGTTGTCCACATTATCAACTGACGGAGAATCACCGCTGGCTGCAAATGTTGTGCCCAGGATTCGGGTTGATACCGCTTCAGCATCAGCAACTGTCAACCACTGGTCTCCTCCCTCGGCAGGGTACGCCCCAATCTGGACACAGGCCTGGACAAGCTTCCACAGGAAATCATCGGTATTGGGGACAGCGACCTGCTCAGTCCCGATGACCCAACCAGGACGGACAATCGACACGCGATGCGCAGACTGATGGCCCGCAAAGCGCGAGACCAGCTCCTCAGCAACAAATTTACTCTGGCTGTACCCGTTGGCCTGCTCAAGTGCCCTCAGGAACGACTCGAAGTCCTGTCCCGGCGATTTCTTCAACCCCCCCGAAATGAACGTGAAACTACCAGGCTCTGCCCACTGCGCTGTAGCAGTCAACAGTTCCACCGTAGAGTCCACATTCGCAGCCTTCAGCGCCCGGTATGGAGCCTGCCACTGTACGGCTGCACCATTGTGGATTATCGAGGTGACTCGAGTCTCTGGCTCTCCTAATCCGCAGAGCGTTCGCCACTGCTCAGACTGGAGACCGAGTTGCGGCATTGCCAGATCCCCTGGCCAGCATTCTACTCGGCTTGCGTATGAAGGGGACCACCATTTGGCTAGCGTTGCGGTAGACACAACTCGGGCCATGCCTTTGATGGCATCGCTTGCCCGAACATGCACGATAACTCGTTGCACACTGGGGTCGGCCAGGAGTTGACGCAGGATCTGTGATCCTAGCAGGCCAGTCGCACCGGTCAGGAAAACCCTTCGCTTATGCTTGACGGATTCTGAGCGGCGTGTTAGTTCCCTGTACACGCTTTGAAGTTCTTTCGATAGATCGAGCGTCGGTACAACTGGGCTTTTCCTGCCCGATTGCGGCCCTTTGATCAGGTCTGCCAGGTCCGTCAGGGTGAGTTTTAGGTCATATAATGTGCCCACGGTCATTTTCGTGCCGTACTCGCTGCGGATGAATGTGACGATGCTGATTAGCTGTATCGAGTCCAAGCCTAGGATAGACAAGGGAAAGTCCCGGCCTTTGAGTGCTGCGGTCTTGACGCCAGATGTGAGACCGAGGATCTTTTCGTTGAGCCGGAGAGCAACACTGTCTGAGGGATCGATGGCTGGGAAGACGGCAGTTGTCTCGTTCAGTTCAATTACAATTCCACTCGGGTGGCGCAACTCCTCTCGCAGCGCCTTTCTTTCCAGTTTCCCAGAGAGCGAGGTAGGCATGTGCGGCCACAGCTGGTATCGAGTAGGCACCATGTGGTGAGGGAGGACCTTTTCAAGCTGGAGTTTGATATCCGACATGCTCTTGATATCGGGCGTGCTCAGACGGGGAAGGATCCTCTCCGGGGAGTCACCTCCATTCCACGTCCCTGCGTCGCAGAAGAGAAAGGCAACGAGGTGGACTTGATTCTCGTGTCTGAAGACCTCGACCGCAGTCCCAGCAGCTTTGGGGAATAACTTCGTAACATGATATTCAACCTCTGCGATCTCGACTCGCTGGCCTCGGATTTTAACCTGCGTATCCTTGCGTCCTTCGATAATGATAGACCCATCCTCATCAAAGTGTACCAAGTCACCGGTCTTATAGAACCGTCGAGGGTCTGACCCCTGTGCCTTCGCCCAGCGGGGATCAAAGATATATGCTGCTGCCGTCTTCTCCGGATCATTCAGATACCCACGACCAAGGTGGCCTCCCTCGATCAGAAGCTCACCTGTTGCCCCGATAGGAAGCAGACAGTCATGATCCTTCGGATCCACGATCCAGGCCCTGCCCGCTGTCGGAGGACCAATATTGGCAGAATACGTATCCATCAACACAGGGCGCTTGATAGTACTAACAACAGAGCACTCAGCCGGGCCATAAGCATTAAGTAGAGTCAGCTTATCGGCCCAGACATGCTGGACATCAGTCGCCATGGGCTCGCCCGCTAAAGCGAGTGTCTTCAAACAAGGAATATCCTGGGGGCGCATATGCCGGGCATACGACGAGGTCAGGGAAATCATGTTCACGTTCATATTCCTGATAACCGGCGCGACGCTACCATTCCGGTCTTCCTCTGCCGGAACGCAGATAGTACTGCCTGCCATCAATGACCCGATGGTCTCGTAGATACTCAGGTCGAAAGCCGGCGATGCGAAGAAGAGCTGTCGTGTGTTTGTGTCTAGGCCGAGACCTGGAATATGTCCTGCTGCGCCTACGGCGTAGCTCTGGTGGGTTGTCACCACGCCTTTTGGTTGCCCGGTTGTCCCGGACGTGAAGACGAGGTACATTGCACGGTCAGACGGTAGGTCCTTTTCTGAGGGTAGAGGAGTTGCTAGTGTAGTGTGTGCTTGGAACCAGGCCGCGTAGACAACTTGTGCTGTTCCACTGAACGTGGCAAATTTCTCTTTGCATGACTCTGAGATTAAGATGGTTTTGGCCTGCACCATCTCCATCATGTAGTTCAGACGCTGTTCTGGGTAGATGGGATCAAGGAGGAGGAATGCACCGCCAGCTTTCAAGACAGCAAGCATAGAAATGATCATCCACTGCGAACGGTGGAAGCAAATGGGGATGACTGTTTCAGGGCCGACATTGCAGCTCTGGACTAGCCAACAGGCGAGTCTGCCTGCGAGTGCGTCTAGTTGTGCATACGAGAGGGAGCCGTCCCAGGCAGATACAGCTGTGGCATCAGGACGAGAGACAACAAAGCGACTGATTGCGTCCAATGGTAATAACGCTGGATACCGCTCAGCCATTCTGTCCCAGGCGTCAAGCTGTGCTAGATCTTGGGGCGAAATGATATCAATGTCCTTCAGCTTCTCTGTCCCACTTTTAGTGATTAGCTGAGAGACGATGTGCTCGAACTGGAAGACCAGTCGTTCCATCTGCGGTTTCGATATGAGACTGTCGTCGTATGAAGCAAGCAGTTTCAAGGTGCCATTCCCGGCCAAGGAGCACTGCACTGTGAGGGCGTAGTTATAGAAGCCAGCATCGATGCCAGCCTCGTTCTCTTCAGCAAGGAGATGGCTATATGACGACTGCGTCTCAGCCATGCCTGCTGGCTGGAACGCAAAGAGTGTCTGGAAATTGCAGATTGCCGCCGTAGTCGCACTCAATCGCTTCAGATTCTGCAGACCGATGTGCTGATGTGGAATTATGTCGGTGAAATAGGCCTGCGTCGCCTGCAGGTAGTCGCGCACAAGCTGGTTGCGATTCACGTCCAGACAGACTGGGACTGTGGCAAGAGTAGGGCCAACGACCTTGTCGATATCTGGCATGTTGGAGTTGCGCCCACTCAATGTCGCTCCATACGCAACCTGGTCGACTCCGAGATGGCTGGACTGCACAAGGGCCCAGGCGGCATTTGCGACGGTCGAGAGAGTCACTCTTGAAGGACCCTCGATGGACAGTCTGGTCTCGCGCTCGTAGACGCTGTTGGGCTGCGGCCGATATGTCGGAGCAGGTAGCCGGGGAAACAAATCCACATCCTCAATATGGGCCGTCTTCTGCTTCCAAAACTCCTCTGTCTGCGCCTTTTGCTTCTGCTGGAACGTGCGCTGGATGAACTGGCGAAACGAGGGCCGTTGGGGAATATCCCCGTCAGCATACACAGCCGCCACATCCCGCAGGATAAGCTCAACGGAGAAACCGTCGTAGATGCTATGGTGGGCACTCCAGACCACATGGGAATTCGAGATGGCCAGGCGCGAAAGTGGTTCGCCCAGTTGCAGAGCGATCGCTTGGTCTGCTGCGAGATATGCCTGCAGATCGCTGCAGTCGCTCCACGGGTCCACCGCGTGCTTGAGCACCACCTGCATGGCATTTTCTCCGAGAATTAGGATGCGCGTGCGCAGGATCGCATGGTTCTGGAAAACGGCGCTCCATGCCTGTTTCATGCGTTCCTGATCGACTCCTGGCTGCAGTTTGTACACATGCTGTGCCATGTAGGCGCCGGGGGTCGTCACGGATAGGGTTACCAGGCCCTGCTGTAGCGGCGTACAAGGGTAGACATCTTGCACTTGGTCGGCGGATGTGTTGCATTGTTTGGCAATGTTGTTCAGGACGTTGTTGAGTTTGCTTTGGCTCTTCGCCGGGGCAGCAGACAGAAGGCGAGACATGGCTGGGCACATCAACGTGCACACAAACCAGCCTCTGAATGTTGGATGTTTGGTATATTGGAAGAGAAATACGATCCTCGCGCAGCTAGCAACAGACTATCTATATATGTCTACCTATATATGCAGTTGCTCAGTCCTGCTAATCAAACTCGTTCGCGAGGGTCTATTCTTGGGAACGTCCGGACCGCACTCGCAGTCTGGATGTCGCTATAGATTCCATTACCAATGTCATGGGGTAAAAATCAGTAAAACAGGATCCGCTGGGGCTGGATGCAGACGGCTTGTTAGTGCTGAGTGTCAGCCCTGATCCTTAGTAGAATCCTTGGGGCTGCAGTCTGCATGTTGGGCTGCATGCCGCAAGCTGCAGCCCGTGCAGAACGGCATCGACTCATCGGACCAGGTCCTCCAAGGCAGTAAGCAGCCAGACAACACGCTGTGGTGTTCGCAGCATCGCCTCAGCGGACCCGGAGTCCACCGGGAGAGTCTGAAGAGTCTGAAGAGTCTGTGGCTTGGGGGCTGATCCTTAGCTGACTCTTAGCTCTCATCTCATAGATTGTTTTGTTTATTTCCGACATTAATTTTCCTTCTGCTGTATTTCAGCTGGCCGCGCTAGTATTTTTCAAATGCCTGCCACCGGGACTTTTGCATGCGATGTCTATAGATGTTGCAAGCAGGATGATATAAAACATTGCGCCTTAATATCGCAATAAGAGATATGTGCAGTTACAGCTGTCTGGCCTAGCTGACAGGCATTCGCTCTCTTCTTTCTCTCTTTTACTCTTCCAGCGTTGAGATACCCAGACCTCTTTCCCCCTTTTCTCTTCCATTCGTTCGTCACCAAGATGTCTACAGAGCCCTGGCTGCATCCTGAGATCAGGCGGATATGCGCCAATGTCTTGCAGCTGGAGTTGAACGATGTCGACCCTCAGCGCTCGTTCCTGGCACTGGGCGGCGACTCGCTGCTGGCCATCAAGGTCCTGGCCCAGTGTCGTGCACAAGGCATCACCATCAACATTGCCGATATCATGGCTGCCGGCACCATCGAGTCGCTGTACTCGCTGGCACAGGGACCTCCAGAGGTGGCCTCGTCTGACAGTAGCATCGTCGACAGCTCGGGACCAGACCTGGGCACCCTCACGCCGACCACAGAGGTCGAGTCGAGCTTGGTAGACAAGATCTCCCCGGAGATTGAAGCCAAGCTGACTGCTGTCTCTGTATCGCGAGACCATGTCGTCCAAGCTGTCGTCCCTTGTTCAGCCATTCAGGACCGCATGCTGGTCAGTCAGTTGCAGAATCCCCATTTATACTCCTGCTGCTTTGTCCTCAAATTCACACATTCGCACTCTGGACTCCCCGTGAGCGCCCAACGTCTGGGGGAAGCCTGGACTCAGGTGGTCAAGCGCCACTCCAGTCTTCGCACAGCCCTCGTCGAGAGCACACAGCGACCCGGTCACTACAACCAGGTCATCCTGACCGAGATCACTCCCTCGATCGAGTACTACGAGGGTACCGAGCACCTCTCCTCCCCGGAGTTCAACGTCAACATCCCCGTCACCTTCGAAGCGCATACGATCCCCCACCGCGTCCAACTCGTCCAAACCTCCCCCTCCGACCTCTATATGAAACTCGATGTATCACACGTGCTGGTGGACGGACAATCGGCGGAGGTTCTTCTGCGAGATTTGAGCGATGCCTATCGTGATGGAAAGCTCTCTCCAGCCTCATTATCATACAGTGACTATGTCACCTCATACCTGCACGAGCCCTCACGGCAGGCTGACCCAGCGAAGGAAGATACCAGTTTGGATATCACTCCGCTGACAGTCCCTATGGACCGTCCAAACGAGGGACTGACCGGCTTCGACACCGTCAGTGTGGATGTGCCTCTAGATTCTCACCTCATCCAGTCTCTCTGCGCCCGATACTCCGTAACTATGGCCACAGTATGCCAGCTGGCCTGGGGACTGGTGCTGCGATGCTACGGAGGGACAGACAGCGTGTGTTTCTCGTACGTCAACTCCGGCCGCTCTATGTCTATCCCTGGCGTGCACGACGTGATCGGCCCTATCGTGCAGACCTCTCTATGCTCCATCCAGTTGCCTGCAGGGGATGAACTGTCCACGATTCTGCAGCGACTGCACAAAGATTCCCTGCAGGCGCTGTCCCAGATCTCACCTCTCGAGTCGGCAGGCAGCACATCCAAGTCGGCCCGTCAGCTCAGTAACACGACCATGTCGTTCCAGCACGCTATAGACGATCGTCCGGTACGTGGGGCGAATCTGTCAGTTGCAATTGAAGGAAAGGCCAACCCGACCGATGTAAGCCCTACTCTACAATAAACACTAAAAGATCACCACTAACAGTATGCAGTACGACATCTCTCTAGGAATCACATCAGGACCCGATGGTCTCTGTATTGACCTTGACTACTGGAGCTCACGGCTCGACAAGGACAGTGCTAGAGCAATGCTGGGTGCATTTGAGGCTGCAATCAGGGGAGTCGTCGGCTCTCCAGATGCCTCAATATCCAGCATCAGCCTTCTCTCTCCCAGTGACGAGGCCCAAATCAGCCAGTGGAACTCACTTATTCCCAAACCCAGCAAGGTCTGTGTCCATGACAAGATCATCGAAATTTCCAAGCTGCAGCCGAGCGCTGCTGCTGTTAATTCTTGGGATGGAGATCTGACGTACGCTGAACTCACCTCCCAAGCATCGACGCTGGCACACCATCTACGAAATGAGCTGGGTGTCGGTCCTGAAAGATTTGTTGGTATCTGTATGGATAAGTCCAAATGGGCCATCGTGTCCATGCTCGCCGTTCTCATGTCTGGTGGCATTGTCGTCCCGCTGGGTGTTTCCCATCCTAGGGCTCGGGTCAAGGGACTCCTCGCAGACACAGCAGCGGTTGCACTTCTCGTCGACGCCAAACACGCTGAACGACTCGCAGGTCTGGAGCTGGAAAGTACCTCCACCTTGACAATCGACCAGCAGCTGCTGGAGTCTCTCCCCAGCCTGCCCGAGCCACCAGTCTCTGGAACAACGCCAGACAACGCCGCCTGTGTCATCTACACCTCAGGAAGTACAGGCGTGCCCAAAGGCGTGGTCCTACTACACCAGAACATCTCTACAAGTGTTCTAGCCCACGGAGGCATGTTCGGCGTCAACTGTACAACCCGCGCGGCGCAATTCGCTGCCTACACCTTCGATGTCAGTCTCTCCGATATCGTCATGACGCTCTTCCACGGGGGCTGCATCTGCGTCTTCTCTGAGGAAAGCCGCATGAATAACCTCACTGAAGCTCTTCAAACCCTCGCCGTCAACTACGTCAATCTAACTCCGACCGTGCTCGGTCTCCTAAACCCAATTGAGCTGCCAGAGATCCGCACCATCGTAGCCGGGGGAGAAGCCATGGACCCTGGCATCGTGAAGAACTGGTCACCGCATGCAAAAGTATACAACTCCGTCGGACCATCAGAGTGTACTATAATCGCAGTGGCAGCTGGCCCTGTCACAGACCCTGCCCAGGCTGCGAATGTTGGATATCCCACAGGTACCCGGCTATGGGTGACTCTCCCTACTGATCCAAACCAACTTTGCCCTGTCGGCGTACCAGGTGAACTCCTGATTGAGGGTCCGATGCTCTCCCGTGGCTATCTCAATGACCCGGAGAAGACGGCCGCTGCATTCATCACGGACCCGGCCTTTATCAAGGATCTCGAGAGTCGTAACCCGGCATGGAAGGTCCAGTTCCAGGGCAGCCAGCGCCGAATGTATCGCTCAGGCGATCTCGTCCGGCAGAACAAAGACGGTTCGCTGGTACACATGGGCCGTCGCGATACCCAAGTCAAGATCCGAGGACAACGTGTTGAAATTGGCGAGATCGAGTACTGGATCACGCAGTGTCTCCAGGACGTGCACAGGGTGGCGGTCCTAGTCATCGAGCGCGGCCAGGCAAAGGAGCAGAAGTCCCTGGTTGCAGCGATCGAGTTCAAGGAGGATAACCAGTTCTTCAAGCATGGCGACGATGTCTATCCAGCTGATAATGCTGAAGACCCGCTTGCACCACCGCAGCTGCTCCCTCTGACTGAGTCGCTGTCGGGGGCTCTTCATCAGCTGCGGTCTTCATTACTGGAACATCTGCCCCCGTACATGTCTCCTACCATGTACGCACCAGTCTCGCAGCTGCCTCTGAACCTATCTGGCAAAATCGACCGACGCGCTGCAACGCGGTTCATCAACGACCAGGACGACGCTCAGCTGCAGCAGTATCTCGCCGTCGGCGGTCCGCACAAGGAACCCTCCACAGAGACCGAGTACAAACTGCAGCAACTGTGGGCAAAGACTCTCGGTGTCGATGCATCCCAGGTCAGCGCCGACAGCCACTTCTTCCACATTGGCGGCGACTCTGTTGCTGCCATGCGGGTTGTCTCTGCTGCGCGAGACGTAGAGCTGGTCCTTCGTGTCGCGGATCTGTTCGAGTACCCCCGTCTGCAGGAGCTGGCGCGTGTAGTCGAGAACCGTGTTCTAGAGGAGAACGACGAGGAAGACCCGGAGCCGTTCAGTGTATGGAGAGAGGGTGCCAGCATCGAGTCTAGCCTGGAGGAGAGCAACCTGGTTCAAATCGCAGAGCTGTGCGGTCTGCCCAGAGAGCAAATCGAGGACATCCTGCCCTGCACTGCACTTCAAGAGGGTCTCATCGCCCTTACGGCACAGCAGCCGACGGCGTATATTGACCGGCAGGCATTCTCCCTTGCTGATACCGTGGACGTGGACAGGTTCCGCGCTGCCTGGCAGATAGTCGTTGACAGGACTTCAACTCTGCGGACGCGAATCGTCTCTGGACCAGAGACTGGATCACTGCAGGTAGTTATCACGCCTGCAGAGATCCCATGGCACGAGTCATCCTCGTTGGAGACGTACCTTGAATCAGACAGACACACGGGCATGGCAACAGGGCTACCCCTGAACCGATTCGCCCTCATCAACCAGCTCGACGGCCAGCGATTCTTCGTATGGACAGCCCACCACAGTACATACGACGGATGGAGCCGTGGCCTTGTCCTTCAACAGGTGGCCGATGTATACATGGGCCAGGAACTGGCCCCCGCAGCCTCATTCTCTCGGTTCATCCAGTACGTCGAACGCTCGCAGACACACGAGGCGACGGCTTCATACTGGCGCACACAACTCGCAGGCGACGCAAGCGCCGACTTCCCTTCTTCCCCGAACTCGAACTACAGACCTCGTCCCCAGCAGCGCCTTAAGCATGGTATCAGCTTAGCCAAAGTAGGTAGCTCAGCGGGAGTTATGCTCCCGGGTCTGCTGCGCGGAGCGTGGGCGCTCGTCGTCCATCAGTATATAAAGAGTGACCCTGTTTTCGCCGTTGCGCTGTCCGGACGTAATGCGCCAGTGCGCAATGTGGCGAACATTACCGGGCCTACGTTAACGACTGTCCCTGTTCGCGTCGCTATCAACCCTGAGCAAGGGGTGCAAGAGTTCCTGCAGGGCGTGCGCCAGCAGTCTGTGGGGATGATTCCGTATGAACACACTGGCCTCCAGCGAATCAGGAAGATGGTTCCAGAGATCGCAGCGGCCATGGATCTCAAGCATCTCTTCGTCGTGCAGCCAGCCAGCGATGACGAGCGGCAGTTCAAGATCCCTGGTGTAGATGACCATCTTGTCGCTGTGGACGAGTTTGACAGCTACGGTCTCAACGTGGAATGCACTCTCTCTGGTCAATCTGTGCATGTTGATGTGCGGTTCGACGAGAAGATGTTGTCGTCTGCGCAGGTCGTGCGTCTGATGAGCCAGTTCGAGTCCGTGGTGCAGCAGCTGCATGTCCAGGGCCAGGGCAGCGTTAAGATCAGGGATCTTGAACTTCTCAGTGTTGAAGATATCAAGCAGCTGGAAAAGTGGAATTCGGAACCTCTTCTCGCCGCTCTAAATGAGACTCTGCATGGTCTAGTTGCCTCTGTTGCTCGCTCCCAACCCCAGGCAACTGCCATTCAAGCATGGGACGGATCCTTGACATACGAACAGCTGCTCGCCCATGCCTCAACACTGGCCAGCCACCTAGTTCACCTGAGGGTTGGACCAGAGGTGTCCGTCCCTGTGTGCATGGACAAGTCTGTCTGGGCCATGGTCTCCTTCCTGGCTGTCCTGCTGGCTGGCGGCGTTGTTGTACCCCTGGGAGTCGGCCATCCCCTTCCTCGCATTGCTGCCATTATCGCGGATATCAAAGCCAGAGTCATCCTGGTAGACTCGAAGCAGGCAGATCGACTGGCAGAGCTCATCTCGTCGCATGATATCTCCCTGTTCCCCGTCGGCGCCGAAACCCTGAACAACCTGCCAGCTCCGTCGCCCATCTCAGTATCAGTCACCCCAGACAACGCTGCCTGGATCGTCTACACCTCTGGGTCAACCGGCCAGCCAAAGGGCGTCGTGCTCACACACGCAAATCTATCCGCCGCAGTGAAAATCCACGGCGCCCGCTTCGGACTGGGCACGCACACACGCACAATCCAGTTCGCAACACATACCTTCGACGCTGTGCTTCAAGACTACTTCACCACCCTTGTCAGCGGAGGAACAGTCTGCGTCCCATCCGAAGAAGACAGAATGAGCAACCTGGCCGGAATCATGCAGTCCATGGGCGTCAACTTCGCAAACCTAACCTCGACTGTCGCGCGCCTGCTCACCCCCGACCAAGTCCACAGTTTGAAACTGCTTGTTCTCGCAGGCGAGCAGATCCAAGACGCCGTCATCGAGACATGGTATAAACACGCCGATGTACTCAATGTCTACGGTCCAACCGAGTGCTCTATAAACTCAACATGCAACGGACCGATCACTGATCTCGCAGATGCCCAGAGCATCGGGCTCGGCATGGGCTGTCGCATCTGGATCGCTGATGTCTCGAACCCGCATCGTCTCACCCCTGTCGGGACAGCTGGCGAGATCCTCATCCAGGGACCTGGTCTTGCCCGGGAATACCTAGGAGACAAGGCCAAAACAGACGCTGCATTCATTCAGAACCCCGAGTTCGCAACCCGCTTCGGTCTATCGGACTGTCGGGTCTATAGGACAGGAGACCTGGGGAAACAGACAGAGGACGGAAAGATCCTGTATCTAGGCCGCATCGACACCCAGATCAAGATCCGGGGACAGCGCGTTGAGGTCGGTGAGATCGAGCACTGGGTTGGGCATCACCTGTCGCACGTCAAACATGTTGCTGTGGTTGCCATCTCTCGCGGGGGAGAGAAGCAGTTGCGTCTCGCTGCTGTGGTCCAGTTCGATGATGGGAAGAAAGCTAATGCTGAGATATTTGCTCAGCTGAAAAAGACTCTGGCGTCGCAGATGCCTAGTTACATGGTTCCTGGATTATACATCCCCGTTGACAGTGTCCCATTGACGGTCTCCGGGAAACTGGATAGACGGGCTATTCGACTCATGGTTGAAGATATGCCTGCTGCTGAGCTCGAGCAGTACTTCGCTGGGGAAGTGCGCGAGGCACGAGTCCCCGTTTCGACAGATATGGAGAAGGCGCTGCAGCGCGTATGGGCCAATGCCCTAGGAGTTGAAGTCGACACCATTGGAGCAGACGACGATTTCTTCCAGCTGGGCGGAGACTCCGTCGTGGCGATGCATATCTCTGCTACGAGTCGTCAAGATCCGGCTCTTGCTGGCCTGGCTGTTGCTGATATCTTCTTGCACCCGCGACTCTCCGATTTGGCAACGTTCCTGCAGCAGAGGGATGTTGTAGATGAGTGGAAGGTTGAGGATGATAGTCCGTTTGCATTGCTTCAGGAGGCGCTGGATATGGATTCTCTATAGCTGCGTTTATACTGTGTGTCATGTTCTATTAGGCGGAGTTATGAATTCCCTTTCAATCAATTTAATCCATCGTTAAATTCATCTGATACACTATAGCAAGGTGCAGTTAGGAACGTCGCCTTACAAGTACCTTCACCCCAGCTGGTGGCACGACAGCCTCCGTCATCCAGCGATTAGGAGGCCTATTCCCTCCATATTCCTCTGGGAATTTCACATCATAATTCTGCAAAACATACGCAATGATCATCTTCAGCTCAAAGTCAATCAGAAATCTCCCCGGACAAGCATGCTTCCCATGCCCAAACCCCAGATAATGCGGCCCCGTCGACACGAAGCTCAACGAGCCACCCTGTGCTGCATCGTCCGCCTCTCGAATGCGCGAGAACCTGAAAGGGTCGTACTTGAGGGGATCCTCGTACGCAGCCCCGTCCACATGCGCCTGCTGGCTGAGAAACGAAAACTGAGTGCCCCTGGGCAGTTCGAGTCCTGCATCTGTTCTCACCCCGTCGACCAGTACTTTGCGAAACCCTGCTCGTCCGCCAAAGGAGTTGAGTCTGATCGTCTCGCGCGCGACACTGTCCGCCTTGACCATCTTGGATACCTTGGCCTTTGTCCATTCCGTATCACAGCCTAGGATCTGCGCGACCTCGTCCCGGAGGACAGCGATGGTGTTGTATTCTGCGTCAGAGCCGAGGATATTCAGGAGCATGTTCGTCACCTGGATACTCGTCTGGTGCATCGAGCCGAAGTTCGCAGCTGTCAGGCGCGTCGCGATGGTCTGCAAGTCGTATAGTTCGTGAGGTCTTTTCTTCTGCGCGTACCGCAGCATCATCTGGATGTGGTCCTGCGGTTCGACGTGTGATGAATCGTCTTTATTGTATTCGAGTGTCTGGAGGCGCTCGTGGTATAGCGGCTGGAAGTGTTTTCGCACTCGTCTGTTCGCCAGTCTGGCCTTGAGACCGACCAGAGGGCCTAGAAATGGACGAAGTATAGAAGGGAGCCCGCCAACAACCCCGGCTGTGATCAAGCAGCCATCGACTGCATCAAGGCAGTCGTTGAGATATTTCTGATTCCGACCTGTAGCCAGTCAATGTATATACGCACCCGGCCATCAAAGTAACTTACACAGCGGCAATCCCACCGTAAACCGACTCGCAGCCTGGGCCACCACCATCCTGACCGTCTCCAGCAGGTCAACTTCCTTCCAGTTATCCTCACCAGTACCAAAATGCGCATCAAACGCAACTCCCAACTCATCATTCAACGCGACGACAATATTCTCCAACACGGAATTCAGCTCCGTCCTCACCAGCATCCCCTGCCACGGGTCCGTAATATACTTCGCATCCCCAAGGCTATAGTCCGCCTGATCGATTTCCGCAAACGCCTCTTCCACGCTGAGCACGCTGTCCGGCTGCGCATTCGCCCATCGCAGGGAGCTACCAGGTAAGACCAGCTCACAGCGCAGTCCAAACCCAGGAACAACCACCGCTTTGCCCTTTTTCAGGTACTTCTCGTAGGCCTCGCGAAACAGCGACTCGCAGTCTGTCAGGTATGCCAGGCGCGTCTTTAGGCTGAACCCGGTCTTCCCTGGTGGTTCTCTTATGTACGCGACGCCTTTGGGGCTCGGGGCGCGGAAGAATGTCGCGTTGATGAGGTAGAGCAGGACTGCGGGGAGGAGGCAGTATATGCCTATCCCGAGTATACCGCTGTCCATAGCGAGCATTGTCGCAATCGATAGCTGCAGGAGTCTGTCGGAGAGGGGTGGAGTGAGATTTAAGTGAGATATAAGGTCTCTCGATTCATGATCCATGGGGCCCACAACTCAATCTAATACGAGTCTCCTAATTGGTCTGTCGAGCTCCGCGGAATGTCGAATGAGCGGTGGATATTTCTTGGCGCCTCGTATTACTGATTGTGGAATATATTGAACAGAATGGCCATCTGGAGTCCACACTCTGATACAAATTCGATCCCTGGGCTGGACACTACAGTCTTACCTCTATCTTGGATACTACAGAGCGACCAAAATTCATCCCTCAAACAGCTATTTTTTGATTCCCTGTCAACGATGGCCACGCCTCCAGACAGATGGTGTACTTGGGGAAAACACGGGGGTTGAGTATACCACGCCGCCACCTCCACGCGTCCAGCGCCTCATCCACAGACACCGGGCAGATATTGTCTCTGCCATACGCCCGCGCCCGAAGCTGGTCAAGCTGCACAAGCACACTCGCCGTGGCATCACCCTGCAGCAGCACGCCGTTCTCCAACGACCGGCCCTGGTGCACCATATGACACTGCGTCGGCCATAGATACGACGTCCCAAGGTACGCAGCATCCCCGTCCGCAACGATGGTGTTGAAATGCGGCCTCGGCTCCCACCAGCTCGTGTCCTCGACGCGCAGGTTCTCGGGGTACTGCAAGATGGCGTCGGTAAGCAGCACCGCCGATGCAGGGTCGACCTCGCGGACCTGCAGATGGACGTCCAGGCCGTTCGCGGCACGCTCGATGAGCGTCTGCGTTACCCTGGGGTCGACGAGCTCGGAGATGCTGACCATCAGGCGCCGCGACGCACCGCGGATCAGGGCGTCCTGCGCGCGACTGATATACGTGAGGCCCGCGACTGGGTCGTTGATCACCACTCCGAGACTCGCCAGCTCGGAGGCCAGCTCGGCGCGGCGCTCGTCCGTCGCGTCTTCGTGGATGGCCTCGTCCGTGTACCGCTGGAAGGCCTCGGCAGCCGCTGGGGGCAGTTCGATGGAGAAATCGGCCTTGTCGATGGGCCGTGTGTCCATGACCGCCCCGGTGCTGAAGAGCACATGGGTGTCGATGATGATGCCCTTGGCGTGCATGACCTGCCGTGGTCCGCCGGCAGGGGTGGTAAACATATTTACATGGATGTCGTTGTCGGCGAGGATCTTTAGATACCGCTGGTACTCTGGCGATTCCTGGAACTCGGTCGGCCCCAGCTTCGATGCAACAATCGATATCTCAGCGTCAGAATTCTGGATCCGGAAGTCGACCAGCGCGTCGAGAACAGGGCGCGCGTCGCCCTGGTTGCTCATGGAGAGGTTGAACACGGTCAGCCTGCGAGGTATGCCGTCGACGATGTTGTGCACAGGCTGCGCATGGTCTCGAATGAAACGTTCAAATACGGCGAGATGCTCGGCACCATTGGTCAGGAGAGGAAATGTGCCAGATGGAAGACTCCCCAGCAGCGGATCCAGCGCGCATCGACCATTCCGACTCCTGGCAACAATCGTGGCCTGACCGCGGAGCTCGTCTTCTCGGAACAAGAAAGCATCGACATCAAAGCTAGCCCCGAAATCGAGGGACATCACACTCTCATAGCGCGGTGCAACTTGGGCTGGGTCGATGACAATGCTCTGCTCGGTCCCGTTATATGGGACACCGGTGGCCACCAGCTGGCCGCCGTCTCCCACTCTAATCGTATACGGACCATCCAGCTCACGGCCACGCAGACGAGCCTCGAACCGATCTCCACTGCGAAGCGGCACCCGCATCTCAGTCCGCGGTATCATCGACGCCATGCGTATAATCCCATGCTTCAACGGGCCCAAGACATGCAGCAGCCCGTTCTCGCCCGGAAACAGCACGCGCGTGAGGTCGGCACTCGCGACCGTGAACCTGGACGGCGGATCGCGCGGATTGATCAGTTGCAGAGTCGTGTCGAGCATGTCCGGGGCAGCTTCCAGTGATACTACACGCCAGGGCACGCCGTCTAGAATCGCGGGGCGGCCTGTGAATTCCTCTATGCGCATGTCCTTGTGTACTGCTCGCTGGTCTCGCAGGAGCAGGGCATTCGAGGGGCTTACGCCCATCACGTCGTATAGCCTTCCACCTCGCTTGACTGGTGTTGGGGGGCGCGCTCGTTCTTTGCGCAGCCGTGCGTGTAGTGGAAGGATCGGATCGTAGGGTACTCGCATTGCATCTTCCGCCGAGCCGTTGGGCTGCGTCCCGGATCTCGATGAGTGTTGATATGGAGTGTTTAACTACTTTGCATCCCAGTAATGGGGGATACATCCTCGGAGCGCATACTAAAGGTACAACTCCATGGGGTTATATCAGTGGCTGCTGTCGATCTGTTGGCTCTGCAGGTTACACAAGAGCATCATGGATGCAACAGTGATGTCAGTGCGTTCTGGGCCTCGCATACAAACTCTCACTACTGCAAGGAGGAAAAGTCCGTGTGTGATTGACCGACGGAATGCAGGAGGAGAGTTTCGACGTCACATCAGCGACCTATCCTGGCTCCAAACGCCGCCCAGATGAGGTGCTCCTCACACGACCAATTACTTGCAATGGGTACACGATCGACAATCCATGATCTACTGGTTCAGCACGGGCCGTGATTCCGCAAACAAAGGAGATGGAGGAAGGATGGTGCGATAAATCATCACCCATATGCAGTGACAGCAGCCACAAAGACCCACTGGACCTCTCCCAGGCAGGCCCAGAGATTGCGACCCGAAGGAAATAATGGCACGTCTCGTTCCACTGAATCGATGACAGCACGACCAAGCTATTCGAAATATCGGAGCAGATCTCGTTCCTTGTTTTCACGGCGACAGAGGCGATGAACGGGGGCAGGAGGGAGGAGGCAGGAAGATCTCTCGAGTCTCGAGACATTGCGAACTCCTCACGAACTCCTCGACGATCGCCGGTGGCTGAGCTGAACAAGCCGGTTTGAGTTGAGGTTGCATGCCCATGAACCACTACGGGCTGGGTTCAATCGGATGCAGTGGAGAGATGCAGTGGAGACTGGACCATTCAACACTTTGCCGCGTATGCTATGACTTTCTGTTACTTATTGTTACTTACTGACTTGCTCTCAAGGCAGCTTGCAGTCAACGCACACTGAGTATTGAATGGCCTATGAGTTAATACTTGAAGATCTATACTCCAGACCTTATGTTTTCTGATTCAGACAACCCGCCCATTAACATACTCAATAAATTATACACAATTCAGAATTAAACCATCGAATTAAATCATCGAATTAAACTATCGAATTAAACCATCACCGCCAGCTCAGTCCAAAGCCCAGTAAATATTACCGATAACTATGCCTCCCATCTAAGCCACCATAACCTGGTCAGACTCAGAGGGAACATCCTTCCCCTCAGCAGCCTTGTCGCCCTCACCATCAACCTTGGTAACGCTCTTCTCAGCAAGCACATCACTATGCATACGATACGCGCGCTCCATATCCCAATAAAACGGACTCTTCGTCGAAAACAGCGAATCAATCGACTCAAGCGAGCGGTTGCGCGTCTCCGGGTAAAATAGGTACACGATCGGAATCCACAGCAGGTTCAGCCCAGCCAGGAGGAAATAGCTGCGGCTCTTCAGGCTGTCGAACATGATCGGGTTAACCAGCGTCGTCATTCCAACGCCAATCGCCCACCCGGTGATACCGAAGCCGTTGCCCTGCGCGCGCAGGTCGGATGGGAAGATCTCGGTGGGGACGAGGAAAGCCACCGTGCCCCAGGTTGCGGCGTAGCCGAGGTTGAAGAGGAAGAGCATTGCGACGGCGGCGGGGGCGTAGTCGGATGCTTTTTCGGGGTTGTGGATGGAGGCTTCGTAGACGGCGCCGGCCTAGTTCTGTCAGTACAAATGGACAAGCTTAAGGGGTAGAACTGCAACGTACCACAACCTCCACGATGAAGAGGCTAAGGGCGCCGAGCATCAAGCACACTCTTCGCCCGAGGCGGTCGACGATCTGCGCGCTGATGATGGTGCCGACAATGCCAATGGTGTTGAGTCCTCCGGCCAGGCCGTTTTGCGTCAGGCTGCTGTACCCAGCCTGGCTTAGGAGGACTGGGGAGTACGCCGTGACAGCCTGTCGATGTTAGCGAGGTGTGACAGACACATAACACTGGGTCAGATGCATACCGTGATACCAGTCCATGAGCCCATGATCTGGAGCCAAACACACAGCCACGCGCGACGACCAAGGTTATACCCCGGTCGGTTTCCCTTGCCGATGAGAATCTTGACAAACTGAATTGGCGAGCTGCGCTGGCTGTCTTGCGCGACCGTGACAATCTCCATATACTCGTGGTCGATCTGCTCCTGGGTAGCCTTGTGGCGGCGGAGCCTAGTCAACAGATCGCGTGCGTCCTCGTTGCGACCAGCCGATGCATAGTAACGGGGGCTATCCGGGAGCATCTTGATGAAGGCCACCAGGATGAGAGCCGGGACGCACTGGAAGGCGAGCAGAAAGCGCCATCTGATGTCGGAGTAGCCGTTGTTGATGAAGGCGAGGCCAAAGGACAGCCAATACGCGACCGAGATTCCGAGGTCTACAGAGTCAGTCAGTATTCATCCAGACATATACTGATAGTCAACATACAGTTAGCGATGAAGACATAACCAAGGAAACCACCACGGTGCTCGGCAGAGGAAGTCTCGGACACCAGCACGGGCGTGATACCAGTCAACGCTGTCAAGTCAGCACTTCTCCATTAGAAGCAAGGATAAACATGCACACCTCCAGTGCCAATACCAGTCACCACTCGGGCGACCAGCATAAAATCGGAGCTCTGAATCGCAGCCTGCAGAGCGCCCCCAATCAACGCAAAAACCGAGCCGATGAACAGGCCATTGATCCGGCCAATGCGGTCAGCCAGCCAGCCGCCAGCAAAGCAACCGAAGATGCATCCGAGATAGTAAATACTGACGATGCCGCCCTGGTGGGTAGTGTCGGTTACAGTGCCATCGGGTTCGCCAATGCCAACCTCAGTCACGTAGTAGGGCGCGGCGTTGACGCCGCCCATGACGCCCTGGTCATATCCTTCGAAGAAAATACAAACAAGTGAGAAAACTTGGATCGCGACATTGAGCTGCCGCGGCGAGAGCCGCTGCCAGAGGGTGGTGTAACCCATGGTGCCGACGCGGTTGTTGGTGAGCTCTGGGGAACAACACGGGACCGAAAGGAGGTATATATAGTAGATAAATCAAAAACGTCACGGCATCGAGGCCCCAGACTCCAGAAACTCCAGCTCCGCTCAACCGGGGGGGACGCGATATCAGAGACGGGGTAGTTGACTACTGCAGGATCAGGCTGGCAGCTCCATCGCGAAACCCGGGGGGGGGCGCAAAATCTGGAACCGACAGCACGGGCCTGGGAGGCAAGATGAGGCCAATCGGGCCCAGGGATTGGCAGGGACTGTGCAGAAAAGTGGAGGAGTTCTTGGTAAGAATCTGCAGGACTGCAGGGTCAATCCATTTAAGCGATAGCCGTTTAGCAGGATAGCCGAATAGCAGTTTTAGCGAGTAGCCTGTTACGCGTTCAGGCCAAAGAATCTGAGCGTGGCCAATCAGCGGGGTTTCTCCGGTGTGTCAGGCTCAGTGTTTCATATCAGATAAGACTCGTCGTCTTCTTCTTTGACTTCTCTACTGTAACTGCATAGTTGTAGTCTCCTAACTCTATTCGACTTCCTCACCATGGCTCCCTCCTCCAGTCATGCTCTCGAGCTCACCGTGCTCGGCCTCAACAGCGGCACGTCCATGGTATGTTTACACTTCTTACAGTTATACAGTAGTCGATATTAACTATCCAGGACGGCATCGACTGTGCCCTGTGCCACTTCCGCCAGGAGACCCCCGAGTCGCCCATGCACTTTGAGCTGCTCAAGGTAGGCTTCCATGGACAAATACTCTGTACACCGCAGACGCTGATATTTCCAGTACGGAGANATCCCCCTTGAGCAAACTATCAAGAAGCGGGTCATGAACATCATCCTGCACAACAAGACCTCGCCCTCCGAGCTGTCCGAGGTCAACGTTGTCCTGGGCGAGACCTTTGCGGCCGCCGTCAAGCAATTCTGCCAGGACTACGAGGTCGACCCCTCCTCCATCGACGTGCTCGGCTCCCACGGCCAGACCATCTGGCTGCTGTCCATGCCCGAGCCCAGCGAAGTCCGCAGTGCCCTCACCATGGCCGAGGGCTCATTCCTCGCATCTCGCACCGGCATCACATCCGTGACCGATTTCCGCGTCAGCGACCAGGCTGCTGGCCGTCAAGGCGCTCCCCTGATTGCCTTCTTCGACGCCCTTCTGCTGCACCACCCAACCAAGCTGCGCGCATGCCAGAACATCGGCGGCATCGCCAACGTCTGCTTCATCCCTCCCGACACGCACGGCGGCATCGACGCCTGCTACGATTTCGATACCGGCCCTGGAAACGTCTTCATCGACGCAGTCGTCCGCCACTACACCAACGGCAAGCGCGAGTACGACAAGGACGGCGAGATGGGCGCCCGCGGCACTGTCGACCAGGCCCTCGTCGACGACTTCCTGCAGAACCACCCTTACTTCGCACTCGACCCGCCCAAGACCACCGGCCGTGAGGTCTTCCGCGACACGTTAGCCTTCGACCTCATCCGCAAGGCCGAAGCAAAGGGTCTCACGCCCGACGACGTGGTCGCGACAATCACCCGCGTCACTGCCCAAGCCATCGTCGAGCACTACCGGCGCTACGCCCCCGAGGGCCTCGAGATCGAGGAGATCTTCATGTGCGGCGGCGGCGCGTACAACCCGAACATCACCAAGTTCATGCAGGCGAACTACCCGAACGCGAAGATCATGATGCTCGACGACGCCGGTATCCCCGGCGGTGCGAAGGAGGCCATCACGTTCGCGTGGCAGGGTATGGAGGCCGTTGTCGGGCGGTCCATCCCTGTGCCTACGCGGGTTGAGACGCGTCAGGAGTATGTGCTGGGCAAGGTGTCGCCGGGGAAGAACTACCGCAAGGTGATGCGCCAGGGCTCGCTCTTTGGGGCTGGAAGAGACCATCTTGCGCCGGTCAGTGAGATGGTGAATTATGTCAATGGGAAGGTGTTTGACAACAAGTGGTGATTATTTGCATTATGATTATGATAGACATGAATAAATTACGATGCATGAGTTGGTTTTTCAGTTTTTTCGAGTTGGAGTATCGAGTAAAGTTTATTCTGTCGTTGCTGTCGAATATATATATATACCAGTAGTTGATGTTGTCAACGGCCAACAACCAGGTGGGATTGGTTTTCTTATCATCAGCGTCAATTGGGGGTTAATATGATTTCAGTATCCATTTATTTTTTACTTCTTTTGACTATTGTTCGAAATGACACTTCGGCCCCGAGTCGGCGAGCGGGGGATCTGGAGAACTTCCTAATCCGGGTGTATATATTATTAATAGATTGTTGCACTAACTCGATATGATCATGAAGTCATTGTCCCGATCTCTTCCCCGTCTCCAACTTTAGCTCCTTCACCTCCTGATTCTTCTCGATCGTCTCGCTCCATCATCTGTCTCGTTTTCTTGCCGCTCTTTGCTGCTGCGGCGGCCTTACCACGTTCGATGCTCGGTCGCTTTCTCAGAAATGTCGCACCGACCGCGCAAATTCCAGCGCATCTCCAAAGCCTGTCTGTCCCTCCCGCGCTAATGTGGTGTTGCCGTCTTAAACTAACCGCGCTGTCCTGTAGGCGATTTTTGCAACCGTCGCAGCATCAAGTGCAATAAGAACAACGGCCCCCTTGCGCCCTGCCAAAACTGCGCCGACTTCGATGTCCCCTGCACCTACGATCGGCCCGCCCGCCGACGCGGCGCTCGAAGGAATGCCAGTCCGGCCGCCAGCCAGACGATGCAACCCACTGGCGCCCATCCCACGGATCCCGCACAGCAAACGCCCCGCGATGAAGATGCCCGCACGGGCTCCGTTTCCAGCACAATCATGCACTCTCGTCCAAGCAATGCCTCGTGGGATGGTGTCAACGGCACTCACGCTGCGGTCGCCGGTCCGAATGACGGTGGGCTGATTTCTCCATGGAAGGCATTTGCGACCGCCTGCAAGGGAACCATCCAGGACTTGGCGCAGGTCTACTTTGAAATCGTATATCCTATGTACTGTGCCCGCGTGATTAAATATTCTGCAATGCCCGACACTAACCGATGCTCTCGTTGATGCTAGATTTCCCCTGTTCCACTGGCCCACGTTTACAAAGTCCCTCGAGAATATGGACTACCTCCACGATGAAGGCTTGTTCGCCTCGACAATGGCAATGTGTGCGTTGGCTTCAGCCCGCGCTCGCGATGGAGCTTTGTACACAATGCGATGGACCCCACACCAGCTGGCCAGTCCTCCGTCGGAAGTTTTTTGGACCGCCGCGAAAGAATCGATTCCCCGGGACCTGGCCAATGCCAGGAGCACGGAGTACATGCGGGCATGTGCCATCTTAAGTATCGCTAGTATTCAACATGGGCAGATTCACGGTATGCAGCAGTACCTCGGCATTTACCACACACTCGCGACGATGGACGGACTCCAGGATGAGAAGTTCTGGCCCAAAGACTTGGATCCCATTACTGTCGAAATCCGGCGAAGAATGGTATGTTCTTGCCATTTCACGTTGTTTTGTTAATCCGGCGCTTTTGGTGCTAATATTCTCTTTGTCTAGTTTTGGTCTATCTACACATTGGATGTGTATTCATCCATCGTCTGGGGCGGGGTCATGCGCCACCGAGAAGCGCAGTCAAATGTCCGGTATCCTGGCGAGCTAAGAGATGATTTCCTGATAAACGCCAAATCTGCTGCACCGTCCCCAGATGAGAATGGCGGTTGGGTTGGGCATGCACCGTCGGACGACTGGATAAATGGCTGGAACTTTATCACCGATATGTATCGTGTCTTGGAACATGCTGTCGATAGCCAGAGACGGCACACCGCCCCCAACAACGGCATGACGGACGTTTGGCCATTATTTGGCCCGCCTCAAGTGGCGGGTTCCTGGCTCATGGACCATGTTGTAGCCCTGTACGCGGCCCTTCCCCCCCAGTTCCACGAAACTCGACCGGTCATCGGTGATCTGTCCCATGACATTTTCGGTTTCCAGTCGGCCAACATCCAAGCAACGCTTCAGCTGCTGCGGATGGTTGTGTCTTCGAATGGAGACCAGGGCGTGGATGAGAAATGTGACGTCGCAGGGCAGGTCTTGAGTGTTTTCTCAAAGGTCCCGGTCGAATACCTGAGAGCTATCAGTTCTCCATTGCTGCACCACCTGGCTGGTATCGGGTACATTCTTGGCTCGGTAATGGAAGGAAGTCTATCAGAGGCTTTTTATAATCGCGTCCGGAACCTTCTCCTGGAAATGGCCGACCTCCTGCATCGATTAGAGTCGGGTCTCCGCCGCTCCACCGGCACGAGCGAGCGACTCAGGGCACAAGTCGGTCGCATTGACGAGTACATGGCTTCCAAGCGATTCACGACCACGATACCTCAACCTCCACAACCACCTGCAGCTCCCCATACGGGCATGGTTAAGGAGGACCTGGTCTCGCCGCTGTATCAACAACCAAACCTCACGCCTATTCAGGCCCCTATCGCCGGTATTGATGACCCGATCGCTCAATTCCAGCTTCCGCCTGAGTTGTTGAATGATTGGCCGTGGCCGTTTGATGCTGGCTTCTCGTCTGAGGGGTTCTTTCCCCTTGCTTTTGTGAAGTGAAGCTACGATGGACCGATATTAATCGCTCTCGATTAGGTGTCTCATTCCAATACATTGTTGTGAATTAATGTGTCAAGTATTGGACGCCAATCCCACCTCAGACTGCCAACGAAAAGTCCGCGAAAAAGTCCTGCCACGTCGTGGGAAAATAGAACAGATTCAGGCCCGGGAAATCCCACTCGCTGACGAACTGCTCTGGCACAAACGAGGTCAACTCGGTTTGCGCATCGAACAGCTCCCAGAACGGGGCCGTATCCGCATTTTCGCCCTCACCACCCAGGCCACTCTCCTGAAGAGTGCGACCGTACTTTTCAATGCTGAGACGAAGAATCTGGAGATAGGCATTGCCATTACTGGCCGCGTTGCTATTTGAGACGCTTTTCGTCAGGTCTTCCAGCAATCTGTTCCCATGGGTTAGGAGTTCCTCGTGCTCTTCTTTCCCCTCCGACAGGAGTCTGGAAAGTTTGAGCAGAAGCAGAAAACAGAATGCGCATTTCGCCCAGACGAAATCCATCGCATACTTGAGCTTCTCGAGGTATGAGTCGTGCTCGACTGTCATCAGGCTGAGGTGTTTGCGCGCGCTGGCTTTTGCCATTAGAAGGATCTTTCGTTCGACCGGAGACATTGCCCTAAAGCGATCAGTTGAGCCGGAGAAGAGGGATGGGCATACGAACGCAACGTTTTCCACGCCCAGGGATCGCAATGCCTTGCAATGCAACATCATCTCGGACCAACATTTCTGGATGCGAAGTGCTGCTAGCAGTGGCGCTCGCTCTTCGTCATCTGCTGCGAGGGCGTTCTCTGTTGTAATTAGTATGTTTTTACTTTCCACGCTGTATGGCGTTTGTACCTATGATTCGTTGCCAGTCTCTGCAGCAGTTAGATATCCAGAACCACATTCAAGACTTGAAAGCGACTTACTCAAACCACAAATCAAGGTCAAGTTTAGCTTCTTGCACGAAAGCTGCAATATCGGCACGAGCCAGGGGCATCTTGCCACCTAGTGTTTCATTAATATGTACTAGAGCAGTGTCAGTGCTGCACGGCATTTGTTGCATGGTACCAGACCTCTGATCACGTTCAACTGGGACTGTTAGCCGGGTCTCTCAATTACTCGAATGCGCGTACCTCGACTTGCGACAATAACCGAAGATCCAAGACTGTCGACGAAGGTTGATGAAGGAGCTTACGACACCGCCGTGCATTCCCCGTCATGCGAATGCCGGGAGGTTTCCCACCGTCCAAGCTGAATCTACGAGCAGTTAACAATCTGATGATTCTAGACTGGGAGAGCACTCACATATGCTCCAAAACCAAGAGCCCAAACCACGTCCGGGACTTGCGCATCAGCCCGGTCTCTTCAATCAAACCATCTGTATTCGGCGACGCTTCTACATCCTTCATGGTCAGCCGGTGCGTGAGCTCCTCAAACGCCTCGTCGAGACCCAAGTCGAGCGCCATGCGAGTCGCAAACGAGAGCATGAGGGAGCGTTCCGCGGAATAACAGGCGATTACGAGCAGTGCCTGGACGGATTCGAGGCAGTTGAGCGTTTCGTTCTGAATCACGACATTGATCCACTTCTTGAGCTCGGTCTGCAGCAACTCCGATAGTTGGGAGCCGGTTCCTAGGTAATCAGCAGAGGATGTCGAAGATATGGCTGGACTTACTGGGATCAACTCGGCTTCCGATTGTGCATATGGCATTCAATAGGATGCTGCTTCGGTATCGCACCGACTGGAAGGTATCGTGCTTGGGGTCGAATATTGGGATATACCTGTCCTGTACCATGATGTTAGATATATGCAAGCCAGAAACGCATAGCACATACGCAACCCTGAAAAAATCTAAATACAGTTAGCAACGCCTATAAGATTAGAGTAGACGAACCCACGTCGTAAAGCACTCCACGGCATAATCCATCGTAATAAGACCCTTACTGATAAAATCCGAAATCGGCTCCTCTCGAACCTCAAACCCAGTGCGTCTCTTCTTCGCCGGACGATACATATCGCCCTGCAGGACCGGAAGGCGCGGCGGCACGGCAGGCAATCGCATATCAGGCGCCAGGACCTGCGACGGGGAGGATACACTGGGCTGCGGGACAGATACAGATAATTCAGGATCAACCCCGGATCCAGCCAGCGCCTGCGGCTGCGATTGCACGCTGAGCATCTGCTTCATCTCTTCGAGCTGGTCCTGGAGCTGGCGGACTTGACACTCGACGGACTCGATGCGCCTGATATACGAATTAGGACCGGCCATACTACCTATTCACCATTCAGTTAAAGAGATAGCGATACATACTCCGTTGCCGGATCCTTCGGGATCTCAAAGAACACACACTGTTTCTTCAGCTTTTCGCATCTCGTGCATGGCCTCTTGCCGTCGCATTTCACCTAGACTTGTAAGCGATAGAATAAACCAGCGGGTGGTGTAGGAGACGAACCTTGGATTGCCGACATGCACTGCATGCTTTCTAGATAGCGCATTGCAGTGTTAGAAAAGAGGACAGTGTGGTGCTCGTATGTAAGAAGGGGAAGTAGTACCGGGATCCGTTTCATGGATGGGGGCGCGGTGACCAGGTATGAGTCTTCAGACATACTGGAGACTGCAGCATGACACGACAGTCGGAATCGACACTAAGACGAGTGAGCTGGGGATGGAGACTGGGATGGAGACCGGGGAAGCTGGTCACTTGGCTAGTTAATGAGAAACGCGGGGTGGAGGCGAGGCGAGTCAGGCCATCGGAATATCCCCGACTGAAGGATTTAGTTAATTTAGTTAACTTAGTCGATTTAGTGGAGCTTAACTGCGAAGCCTGCTTGCTTGTGGGGATGCAGTGGGTTTGACAGCTTCGTATGCTGTGCTTCAAGCATACTGTATATAGTTATTAGGGCATCTGGCTACTACGACTACAACTACACCTAGTACACATATACAAAATCCTCATTCTCAAAGTCCGTCAGGTCCTTGAACGCATTATCCTCGACCATCTGGGCATCATTCTTGTCGAGCTCCGTCTCGCCGACGGCCTGCATCGAGCGATCGATGATCTTTGCGCTCTTGCCCATGGCTACGCGGCGCTTCTCGTGCTGCTTGTTGAGGAAGAAAATATACGCCAAGTTGAGACTATCAAGTTAGCATCGCACTGCATAAGGGGAGCATACTTACGCGCAGAGCACGACCAAAACACAGAACATGGCGAGACTAGTAGATGCTTGTTAGAACGGGATGTAACGGATTAGAAGGAGTCCTTACTTGGAAAGCAGACCGCGTCGATATCCAGGGGCCTCTTCGGTGGTGTACAAGTTAGGACCGACCACCTACATAGATTAGCCTTTGCCCAGCCTGGGCGATGATTCGGCTTCATACATTACCAGCACACTGCCCGACCAGCAGGATACCGTTGGTGACTTTCTTCTTAGTCTCGCCAGCAGTGTTTCCCGCAGCCCAGGAGTAGATCATTGGTGCTAGATATGTTAGTGGAGGCACTAACAAGGTTGTTCGAACGTACTGATTCCAGGATACACCGAAATCTACACGCCAAGTTAACACTGTATTCAAATGAAGGGAAAGAAGAGTCTTACAATGTAATAACCCGCAAGCAAAGGCCCCTTGTGAGATTCACCACGGGGAATCTCAAGCAACATCACGCAGCCCGCGATGGCAGGAAGACACAGCAGGGCAATGACACCTCCCTTCGTCTTGTATTTTGTCGCAAGCCAGGCTCCCCCAAGAGTCGCGATGAGCTGGATTGCTCCGAATGGCATGTTAAACAGCATCGTTTTCAGTTGGTCGAAGCCAAAGGACTCGATGATCAACGGGCCAAAGGTTGTGATACCACCGCTTGGAATGCTACATTGTGTAAGTAAGTGTCTTTTAGAGTTGAAAGATGAGAGACCAACGAGATTGAAAACATCAGAGCAAACCAGAAGAAAGACTTTGGGTCCAGGAATGCCTCCTTGACATGTGCCCATTTCCATTCATGCGTTTCGATGCCTTGCTGGTTCATGCGCAGTCTACAATGGTTAGTTGGGGTTTAATTCTGGTCTCGAGTCGTACCTTTCGATGGCTAGCAGTTTGTCCTCCTCCTTCAGAAACTTGGACTGCATTGGAGAATCTGGCAAGAAGGCCCTAGAGCACAGTTAACTACTGAGGGGATGCTGGAGGCTCTGGATACTTACAGGACAGCGAAAGCAAACGCAACAGTGATGAGCCCGAAGAAGAGGAAGATAATCTACTATCGTCAATACCAACTCAAGCAAGGATATTTTCTGTGGTACCTGATATGGCGCGAGAGTGGAATCGATATGCCCGAGACCGAACGCGATAAGACTGCCAAACTAGGTACATTGTCAGTATGAATTAATGAATAACAATATGTAAAACGTACCATATTGACAACACCGTTCATTGCATACCAGGAACTCAATCGCATAGGCTGCTCGCGACGACGATACCACATCTGCGTGATGGCGATGAAGGCAGGGGCTTGTCATCGTCAGTCTCGAAAATATCCAGATACATCGGACGTAGCACTCACGAATCCCCGACTCAAACAAACCAAGGAAGATCCGACAGGCCAGCAAGCCGCCGAACGACTTCGCAGGCGTCATGCACGTAAGCGAGATACCCCAGAAGAAAACCATGACGGCCAGGAATTTTCCTAGTCGGATCTTGACGAGAATGTACGCAATGGCAGGCTGGGCAACCAGCTGAACAAGGTAGATGCTCGAACCCAGCCAGGAATACTCCTGGCCCACGAGGTTCGCATCCTCGATGAGTCCGAAGACAGAGCCGTAGGAGAGAGTGGATTTGTCGAGTTGCTGGAGGAAGTAGATTCCCAGAAGGATAGGGAGCAGTCTCAGGTCGATTCGTCGGAGGACGCGCTTGTTGTTCTCTGGCGTGAGGATGGTCGAGCCGCCGAGGTCTTCGATCAGCTCCAGGGCTTTATCTTTCTTCTGTCCATCGGGTTGGGGTCCTTCACGGGGCTCAGACTGGGCCGGGGCTGGAGCAAACTCGATGCGTTCGTCCTGGTCGAGCTTTGAGCCTGGATCTGCTGGGTGAGACATGTTGAGTCTATCCCAACGGAGATTGGGTAGAGGATGAATGGGTTAATTAGCTCAGGGGTTGTTACTTGAATGGATGAGATAGTGTGATGATAGTATGCTGGCCACAGAATCAGCCGTTGAGGTACAGACGCAGACGCATATTCCGGTGATCACCACTGCGCCACGAAGATACCGGGGGCAGCAGAATTATATCGGCAGACGGCACGGCCTCAACACTAAGACGGCAGCAGGAGTATACGCATACTCAACCTGGGGCACCCCGCGGGGGAAAAGCATATCCACATCGGACGAAGGCTGGCAAGTCCGACGGTCATCGGCACATTGACAGGAGAGCAGAGACCTCGACAAAGACTAGCAGACCACTAGCAGAGGGCTAACCAAGGGCTAAAAGAAGGCAATCCAGCAAATGCGCAGCTGCACGGACGATCTCCGAGGGCGCCATCCAATGGAACGGGCCCCGTGGGGAAGATGTTGCGGAGGTGGTTTCATTCCTTCGGCTGTCGGCTGTTCGACCGATGCTCGCAAGGGAAATGAAGTGAATATCCGGCCTCGTTTGTGTTGGTGGTTGAGATACATCGGGGATGGCCACCGAAACCCGACAGCAGCCACGCCATCGCCCTGCAGCCCCTCCATGCACCCCTCAGTGTTGTGAGGGGAGCTGGCGTGCAGCTATGGTTCAAATACAGCTTCGCCCTCGCGTCGCTTGACGGGTTTCAGTCTAGGACACGAGCTGCGTGCGAGTTCTTACCTTGGAGTTGTGATAACCATGCCGCAAAAAGAGTACTGCCCTAAGGGCTACCAACAGACACAATCGCAGGACTCGAGTCCCTCTGTGTTCCTTCACCATGAAGCAAACAAGCGAGTCACCGACTTTTCTTTTGAAGCTGTCCGCGAGAACCTCTTCCGCGTCACCTTCACGTCGCCGGCCCACCCTCTCCCTCCCTACCCCAGCGTCACCAAGCCAGAAACGAGCTTGAACGGCGTCAACGTGTCGACAAGCAGCAATCCCTCCCAGAAGGAAATCGAGGTTGGAAACGTCAGGGCCGCCGTCAACTGGGAGAACACCCCCGTGGTGTCGCTCTCATGGAAGGGCGAGGACAAGCCTCTATACAGGGACCTGCCCCTGCGCTCGTATGTCACAGACGGAGACGGCATCGCACACTACACAGAGCACGACCGCAAGGCATTGCATGTTGGACTCGGCGAGAAGGGCGCGCCCATGGACCTCACCGACCGACACTTCCAGCTCTCTGCGACAGACAGCTTCGGATACGACGTCTACAACACCGACCCCCTCTACAAGCACATCCCGCTTCTGATCAAGGCGAACCCGTCTGGATGTGTTGCGATCTTCTCCACCACCCACGGCCGCGGAACCTGGTCGGTTGGCTCTGAGGTGGACGGTCTCTGGGGCCACTTCAAGGTATACCGCCAGGACGTCGGTGGCCTGGAGCAGTACCTCATCGTCGGCAAGACCCTAAAGGACATTGTCAGATCTTACGCAGAACTTGTCGGCTTCCCTCTGCTCGTCCCCCGATGGGCATACGGATACATCTCCGGTGGCTACGGATACAGCGCAAAGGACCACCCCCCAGCCAACCAGGCGCTGATGGAGTTCGCCGACAAGCTCAAGGAGCACGACATCCCCTGCTCGGCGCACCAAATGAGCTCTGGCTACTCAATCTCCGAAACCGAACCCAAGGTCCGCACGGTCTTCACCTGGAACCGATACCGATTCCCCGATCCTGAGAAGTGGATTGCGCAGTACCACTCCCGCGGCATCCGTCTTCTAACCAACATCAAGCCATTCCTGCTGAGTTCGCACCCAGACTACCAGAAGTTGGTCGACGGGAACGGATTCTTCAAGGACCCCGAGACCGGCGAGCCTGGATACATGCGTCTGTGGAGTGCCGGGGGAGCAACAGGCGGTGATGGATGCCACATCGACTTCACCTCCGCCGCAGCTTTCAAGTGGTGGTACGACGGGGTGCAGTTCCTCAAGCGCTCTGGAATCGACGGGATGTGGAACGACAACAACGAGTACACTCTGCCCAGCGATGACTGGCGAGTGGCGCTCGACGAGCCCACGGTCTCGGAAGCCGTCAAGATGCAGGTTGATGACAAGACTGTCGGTCTCTGGGGTCGTGCCATGCACACGGAGCTCATGGGCAAGGCGTCCCATGATGCTCTGAGGGACTTGGAGCCGAATGTTCGGCCGTTTGTGCTGACTCGGAGTGCCACTGCTGGGACGATGCGGTATTCTGCTAGTACCTGGAGTGGTGATAATGTCACCAGCTGGGAGAGCATGAAGGGCGCCAATGCGTTGTCTCTGAATGCTGCTTTGTCTCTTCTTCAGGTGAGATAACCATGCCATAACATAAACTGTAAACATAGCTGACTCTTATAGTGCGAGGGCCACGATATCGGCGGTTTCGAGGGTAGGTTTACTCCGCTATACTCGTACTTAACGATATCTAACTTATATATACAGGCCCCCAGCCATCCCCCGAACTCCTCGTCCGCTGGGTCCAACTAGGAACCTACTCGCCCCGATTCGCAATCAACTGCTTCAAGACCTCCCCCTCCAACAACGAAGTCGGCGACGTAATCGAACCCTGGATGTACCCCGAAGTAACGCCCCAAGTCCGCGCCACCATTAAGCGCCGCTACGAAATCCTGCCTTATATCTACAACCTCGGTCTCGAGAGCCACTACTTCGCCTCCCCGCCGCAGCGCTGGGTCGGCTGGGGCTACGAGTCCGACCCCGAAGTCTGGAGCAAGACGCTCAAGCGCGGCGAGGAGCAGTTCTGGTTCGGGGAGACGATCCTCGTCGGGGGCGTGTACGAACCCGGCGTGAACGTCGCCAAGGTGTATCTCCCGCGAAAGACAGATGGACAGTTCGACTACGGGTTCGTGAACCTGAATGCACCGTACACTTACCACGCCTCTGGGCAGTGGGTTGAGATTCCATCCGAGTGGAAGGAGAGCATCCCCCTTCTCGCGAAGATTGGCGGCGCCATCCCCGTCGGTAAGTCCGTGCAGACCCGGATCCCAGGCGACGAGACGGCCGCATCGGTGGCTGTTTCTGAACTAGATGACTACCGTGGTGTCGAGATCTTCCCTCCACGGGCGAGCTCGCAGGGTAATGTCTTCTCGGCGACGTGGATGGAGGATGACGGGATTTCGGTTGAGCCCAAGGTGTCGAAGTACACGATTAGCTACGAGTCGACCGATGACCGGGTGATTGTTGGATTTAGCAAGGGCGAGACGAGCGGATTTGTCCCGGCCTGGAAGGAGCTGGATATCATTCTGCATAATGGCGATGCCAGGAGGGTGGTCTCGGACGATGGCAAGACGGTCGACTATAAGGGCAAGGACGGGCGTGGCCGCGAGGTTTATACCCTCAGGTACTAATGATAGAGAATCATGATATAGATTGCATATGTTATTAGATTATTGGCCCTCTTCTTTTAGTGCTTACTCTATTCTTGGTATTATCGGTAAATGCTTGGTCGGCGACGATGCGAGTGCGAGTGCGAGGGTTCGTATTTTATCAACGCGAGAACGTGTAAGAAACGAACCCGAGATACGGTCATAGACGTTTATATTTAGTGTAGGCAGCTGCTTTTATTTTATTCTTACTAGGCATCGCGGTTACACTCTATAAGCAATACTGATTTTGGCTCTCTATCCAGAACTATATATTTGACCGCACCTCACCATGAATACACCAACCCATCTTTCATATCAAGCCTGCTACAATGGCCATATGCGTTGCTCCCGAAGACTCAGGATGGACATTCTGTCCGAACCTCGCTACCGCAGCTCTCTTCACAGTCCTCTACGGATTGACATTCCTCCTGCACCTCTATCTCAGCTTCAGGACGCGCAAGGTAACTACAGCCTCATGAAACTAGAAGCAGTACTGATTAAACTTTACTCCAGAAGTTCTGCTGGGTCATCATAATGGGCGCCGCCTGGCTAACAGTCGGGTTCGCCCTGCGCACAAAAGCAGCACACCACATCTCAGGGATAGGCGACTATATCCCGCAGACTATAATCATCTTCCTCGGCCCCCTCTGGCTCAACGGCTTCGTATATATGGTGCTAGGCCGGATGGTGCACATGTTGCTCGAGCGAGACCGGGTATACAATATCAGCGCGCGCCGATTGACACTGATATTTGTGATTCTGGATANCGTCGCTTTCTTCGTGCAGGCTTCGTCTAGTGGGCCGATGGGCAGTGAGGATCCGGATACGGCTCAGACGGGGGTTTATATCAGTACGTCTGACTCCAAGGTATACAAATGTATAGTCACAATCTAACCAGAAAAGTGATGGCCGGTGTCGCAATCCAACAAGTCTTCATAACATTCTTTCTCTTCCTCGCGATTCGATTCCATTACAAACTTATCCTCGGGACAAGTACTCAAAACACGCACGCGACTGACGAGCATACCGCCGTGAAGCCGGTTATGTATACCGTCCCTTGGCGCCGACTGCTGTATGCGCTCTATCTAACGCTGATACTCATTACCATTCGGAATATCTTTCGCCTGATTGAGTTTTCTGACGGCGTTGATGGGTATATTGCTGTTCATGAAGCGTTCTTCTACTCGCTGGATGCGTTGCCGATTTGCTGTGGACTGGTTGTGCTTGCTGTTGTGCATCCTTCGTGCGTGTTGCAGGGACCCGATAGTGAGTTTCCACCGAGGGAGAAGAAGAAGGATAAGAAAGAGAGAAAAAGGAGAAGACGGAGGAGTCGGGAGAAAGAGAGAGAGCAAGAGGTTGAACAGTCCGCTGAAGATAGCACGGATGGGTCTAATGGGGCCTTTGTTTCGCAGGTGTGATATAATGCTGGTGGTGTGGTTTGAGCTTAGAATGTTGGTTGGTATTAGATGCATTGTGCTTGCGTAAATCTCGAATTTGCTAGTTCTATGTTTATCTCTATACAGTGAAGTCAAACTAGGCCAAGGCCAAGGCAATATATACAATCCACTTGGTAACCCAACTAGAAAGGACTGCGGTAATTCCTAAAGATGCTTAGTGACTGAGCACCCTGGAGGATATTCTCCAGCAGTGTCCCATAGTCCCATCCCATGGAAGACGCAGCGATGGCCGTCAGACTCGCCTGGTCCTCGCGTCCTGGCCGGCCAGGGCCTGTCATATTCTACAGACTGTTAGGTTCCGTCAATAAAGAGCCCAGGCGATACTTACAGGCTTCATATTGATATCAAATAGGGCGAATTCCGACCCAGGCTGGAATCGGCGCACATCGATACGAATCGGAGCAGTGGCCCCTATCAGCCTCGCGACCTCTTCGCACTGTCTCATTACCTTTCCGTACGCCGGATCCTTGAGCTCATCCTGATTGACGACCCTCGAATTCGCCGTGACTGCCACTACACCGTTATACGGCGCGATGCCGTCATCATGGTTAAACCGCGTCACAGGAACCATGCTCCAATGCCGTGGATTGCTCTGCGTCGGCGGCATCACAGTGATAGTCGCCTCCTCACCAGCAAGAAACTCCTCCAACATAACCAGCGGCGACTCAGCAAGAAGAGTCTCTGTATGGCGCTGCAAGTCCGCCCTGTCATGACAAACCTTCACCCCATGGCTCCCGCGACCGCGTACCGGCTTTCCAACAATAGGATACCGATCTATAGACTGAACAACACGCGCAACATTATCAGCCGTAACAAGCCACGACCTTGGTAGACTAAACCCGCCAATCCTCGCCAGTTGACCATTCAGATAAGCCTTATCGTCAAAATTCTCAACCAAGCTCGGCGGCTGACCAACAACGTACACACGCTCCGCCAGGGGAGTCAACCTCGCGGACGTTTGCAGGGGATGCGAACTGAACAGAATCGTATTCGCCCAGAAATGCGTAACGCCCTGTTGCACAGCCGAGCAGATGCCCTCTTCTGTGTCCGGGAAGGACCAGCCTTCGTGCGCGGACACGGGCGCCGCTGCATCGGACTTTACGACCTTGATTCCTTTTTGCTGTAGCGTGTACGCGATGTCTGCGCCGGAGTCTTGGTAGCCTGAAAATAGTTGTTAATATGGTATACTTGAAGGTGAAGGACTGCTGGGAGGCTCACCACCTGGCTTGCGCGGTTTGCGCACGCCATTGATGACTGGGGGGTCGATTGCCTGGTGCAGGACAGCGACGGTCGGGGCGGTGCCGATGGCGCGGATCTGCTGACTCGCACGCGGAATTGATGATTTTAATGCCTTCACTGTGAACATGATGGTTGGGTTTAGGAGGGTGAAGAGGGAAGAATGGGCAGGGCGGATGTTGACCGTCCACTGCGGCCGGATGGTTCCGAGGCGGATGCATCCGATCGCGGAGTAGTCCGTATACACTGTACAGCTTGCAGGTATACAACAGTATAGCTTCATTCTCAACGACTCTTATCTTATATATTGCGCTCCAGAATAGAAACACGGAAACTGTACAGGATCATCAACAACTGGATGCACCGCCCCGTCACGGGGCGCGCATACAATATCCCTCAGGCAGTTCTCCAGGGCAACAGTTTCAGCACCAGAATACCCATCCTGTAGACACGTAGAATCAAATATTCTCAGCTCGAAAGATTTCAGTCCTCGAACAGCTTTAATAGGGCGACACCACTCCGCATCGCTTGTCCTACGCACGACTCCCAACGGAGGATGCAGCTCAACAGCCAAATGGGCCAGACCGGTCATTTTCGTGCGCACAAGGACCCAAAACCGGTCGTAGAAATTGAGATCAGGTAATAGCTCCCCTGGATGCCGTTTCCGAGAATTGCTTCTGATCAAGCCAGGTACAGAGAAAAGCAAAACCCTCAACCTCCGTATCAGGGCGATCTTCTCATCGCCCAAGCGGCCGCAGAGCCAGAGCCAGGCGTCAAGGCCGACAACTTCAAATGTTGCATTCTCGTATAAAACAGGCAGAGCTTCGGCGTGGATCTGGCGACAGACACGCAGGAGGGCGACGTTTCCCGTCGAGATCAGGCCGGCGGGGATATAGGGATCTCCCCAGCCAAACTCGGAGATGTTGTCCATTGCAAGGCCAAAGCGGCGGGGGGCGCGTGAGGCTTGATGAAAGGCATCGCAGAATGTATTGGCATCGATTTTGTGCCGGGTTGGGTCGAGGCACCAGACATAGAATATATTACGTTTCTCTTCGAGGAGATGCACGGTGCCTTCGCCAAAGGAATGCTGGTAGATCTGGCGACGGACTCTGGCAGGGAGGCGGAGGAGTGGACTGTCCTGCATGGTGACTGATATAGAGGAGAAGCTGACAGATTTATTAACGATATGTTCAATCGTACGAAGAATGAGTTGCCGCCTAATAGGCCGCCATGAGAATGATTGCCGAGGCATATGGCGAATACGAGAGGTCAACACCGTCATTGATAATTACATATTTGAGCATCATAATATCGCCCAGCTAGCCAGGTCACTCTAACTCGTGCGGCCGGGACTGTGTCTGTGCTCGTCCTGTATTCCGACTGTTCAACTCCGAGGGCGCCACCTGCTTCACGACAGACACCAAGGACTTCTTGTATATTACGGTAATACAGAGGGCAACATTGGTCTTATATGGCCAAAGCAGTGGAATGTGGGAGCTGGGGTTGTCATTCAGCCGAGGCTGCAGAAGAGCTAAGGAACAGCCAAGGCAGATCCATTCTTAATAAAGCTGACTCCCCCTCTCTTTCTCTTTCTCTTTTTCTCTCTTTTCTTCCCTTCGATATCTACATATTTATCGCCATGTCGTCCGTCCACATCCCCGGCCTGCTGCGGCCCATCATTGCCCTCAACGGCTGGACCTTCTTCGTCGAGCTCTGGATGTACGCAACTCGCATCCCCGTCTTCAGCCGCATGAAAGAAGCAGGCGATCCCTCCACGCTCCGCAGCGAGCTCGACAAAAGAACACCCGCCTCCGTGCGCTGGAAGGCCGACAACTACAACCACCTCCTCGAGCAGCCGACGCAGTTCTACGCCATCGCCCTCGCCCTGGCCATTGCGCGGTACGGCGCAGACGACCCGCTCGACATTAAACTCGCCTGGGGATATGTTGGCGCGCGCGTGTTGCATACTTTGATTCAGTGCACGACGAATACGATCATGTTGCGCTTTCCGGTGTTTTTGGTTTCGTCCGGTATTTTGGCGACTATGACTGGGAGGGCTGCGTTGTTGGCCTTTTAAATGACAACGATGGATGAAGGATATGTGGAATGTAAAACGACGAATTGTGAATTCCCGGCTGTAGTTAGTTTTACTGCTTTAGCATTAATGAAGGGCTGGATATGCTCTTGCGTCGCAACCATACGGAGCCATACGGAGCCCATCATAATTGCCAGACCTGCCTATTAGTTTCATGCTGATAATATCACGCAGATGCATACCTAGGTACATGAGTATCCGAACTTCATATTCTACTACATCTAGATAGCTCTTGATGAATCATCGCCGAAGAAGCGCCGGCGTGATCCATCCGATTCCCAGTTGACTGTAAATGTCTGCGACTTGTGCGGGTTCTTTACCAGACGATTTAGGGCACGACTCTTTCAAGGCAATGATTCAGCTGCCTTTGTCCATGCATTTTTGGATCTGCTGAACGCGATTCTGATCTGTGTTTGGATTTCCTGCAAAATCAGCTATGCCCTAGATAAGATATCGATCGTTGACATGGACGGCCACATCGGACCACGACAGAGAGTGCACGGTCTGGCTGAGGAGGAAGGCCTGGTTATTTTCAATCTCGTTTTCCATTATGTTATACTTTGATTGATCTAAATTATCAATGAGCGCTTTGTAGAATTCTGATCAGTCGTCGTCTATATGGGCCATCCGCGGGATTCAGGGGACCAGACGTACCAGAGTACAGATTGCCGATAGGGCCTATAGTGCACGTCATTTCTACCGGTACAACCAGCGGTCGCTGATGACGTACATATTTGTTTTTTTTCTGTTTTATCTTTCTTTTATGATTTGAACCAAGGAACAAAATCGATTGGAATTTCTTAAGTTGCATTGAGCCCACTCGCTGACATATTTGCTACACACGCGGGTCATTGTCCTTCATCGATTTGTACCTTGCAGATTTCCTAGACACACCTTCGCTAGTAACACTCAACTCCGGCCTCGCAAGCAACTTCGTTGGTAGCATCAAGTATTGCTGGGACAATGTTTGAGCGGGATGGGGGAATTGGCTCCCAGCGCTGGCGCGCAGAGACCAACAAGCAATATACTCGTGGTAGTGATGCGCCGCGCTTGAACCAAGAGGAGTTGAATACTAGCGTTCACACGCTAGGTTGGTGTAGCCGCGATATCCCGGCTTTCATACAGTCAGTAACTGATTGATACTGCGTCTCAAGGCGACGGACGAATAGAAATCAATAACAATAATCACAAACCGAGTATTGCGGGATTTCTCAACGACTTCCAGTGGCCTCCGTTGTCTTCTGACTCAGGACAGGTCGGCGAACTGGATAGTGTGGAACCAATTCCGAATAGGGAAGGGAAGTATTTTCCTCTGCATCTGAACGTTGTCGTCCAAGTCATTGGATCTCGCGGGGATATTCAGCCATTTGTTGCACTGGGAAAGGAGTTGAAAACACACGGCCATCGTGTTCGACTGGCCACCCACTTGGCCTTTCGTGATTTTGTTCTTGATGCTGGTCTGGAGTTTTTTGACATAGGGGGGGATCCTGAGGAACTCATGGATTTCATGGTAAAGAACTCTGGGCTTTTCCCCGATTTCCACACTATGTGGAATGGATCCATCCAGAGGCGCCGTCGGGAGATGAGGCGGATAATCAAAGGATGTTGGAAATCCTGCTTTGAAACGGGTGATGGGCCACCTCACCGACAGTCGTTTGTGGCTGATGCTATCATTGCCAACCCACCTAGTATGGCTCATGTTCATTGCGCACAGAGACTTGGCATTCCCGTCCAAATTATGTTTACGTACGTCGACTTAATATCGTGATCTGCTGCGGGATGCATAATGTTCATCCTGTTCGCGTCGGCTGACTGAATGTACATAGGATGCCGTGGTCGCCCACCAGACCATTTCCACACCCACTGGCTACCATCAATTACGAAGACTGCGAGCCGACAGTTGCGAATTTCATCTCATATCTTGTTGTGGGTATGACGGTTTGGCAGGGCTTGGGCGATATTGTAAACAAATTCCGAAAAACATGCTTATCCCTTGATCCGCTGGATAATATAACCGGGCCAAATTTAATTCATCGGTTACAAACGCCGTGCACATATCTTTGGTGAGTCTGTCAGGCCAGCTCATGCAATTTGTGGTGACTGTTACTCAGAAGGATTTGTTTTTTTCAGGTCCCCAGCATTACTCGCCAAATCGCGAGACTGGTCTGATAAGATTGATGTTTGTGGATTCAGCTTCCTTCCATCTCAATGAGACTACACGCCGCCGGAGCAGCTCGATAACTTCCTCAAGGCAGGGCCGAAACCGATTTATGTCGGGTTCGGCTTGATTGTGTTGAGTGATCAGAGCGAGTTGACGGAAATCGTGTTCGAGGCGATCGAAAGGACGGGGCAGCGTGCGTTGATTTCAAGAGGCTGGGGGAATCTTAGAGTGGACAATGCGCATGTTCCAGACAATGTTCTCGTCATCGGCAGCTGCCCTCATGACTGGCTTTTTCGACAGGTTTCGTGCGTCATTCACCACGGTGGTGCCGGCACAACCGCTGCTGGTCTTGATCTCGCTGCTGCTGCCCGTGCGTTATCCCACCCAAAGGCATTCACCGATCCTCTTGCCGGATGTCACTGGCACACGAGACTTCGACAAGGGAATACTGCAAGTGAAGGGGGACAAGGTAGAGATGATAGCGCGGATGCGCTTGAAAATACGACTTGTGACGAAGGTGAAGAATATTCGAACAACAGCTTGTCAGGCTCGGGCACTCAAAGAAGGCGAATCATACCTCTGGAAACAGAACAAACAATGAGCACTGAAGTCCGAGTCTCAAGAACGCGCAATATCCTAGCAGAGACAGCAATTCATGGCAGCGGAATGTCAAAGCGATTGTTGAACCTCGCCATTTGGCTTCCAGCTGATTTATCGCTCAGCCTAGCAAAAGGGTTCCGGAATGCACCCAAACTATATCATGACCCGATGGTGAAAGCCGACCCGAAGGTTGTTGGCCTGCGAAGTGGATCCAGTGTTGCCGGAAAGGTATGTTCAATCTTGCCCAGTGTCTCGAATTCATTACGCTGACCTCCGGCGCAGGAATTCAAAGATGGCTTCTACTATGGTGTCACGGGCCTTGTTACGCAGCCCTATTATGCGCTCAAACACACCGGTACTACCAAAGGCTTGTTCAAAGGCATGGGGAAAGGCGTCGGCGGACTTGTCCTGAAGCCACCTGCAGGTATGGTTGACAACCTGACTTTCTCTTGATTTACAGTCTAGTTGCATGCTAAACACTCTCTATTTAGGACTCTGGGGCTTGGCAGGGTATACTCTGACAGGGTGGCGCAGAAGCATTTGGAAATCAGTGGGTAAATCACTTGAGTGCCGTGTTGTATCGTCTCGTATTGCACAGGGCTATGAGGAAATACAAGCATCATCAGCTGCAGAGAGAGCAGAAGTTCTCGCAACATGGCTTGAACATGCAGAATCATGAATAATAATATAACAAGACTTTTGTGATGGTTTTGTTGAATGAGAGACCTGAAGAAACCAAGGCTGCGCCCATCGGTTATGGTAAGAGATTGGAATACGAATAGATTTTCAAGGTGATGCGACGCGAAGATCGAAAATATAGAAAATACGAAAAGGTTGAATCTATACCCTATACTACACAAAGGAACTTTTCTCCATAACCAGCACTCTAATTAGACACGAGACTCAAGTCCGACGCAGAACAAGCGCGATCCATCCAAACAATCGATATACAGCTATGATACCAATTAGAATGCCCACCCATTTGCCAGTCCTACCAGTCGCGTAGCCGTACTGCTCCAGTACCCCCGTGCCGCGGATCATACACTCCGGCGCAAGATCTGTCTGGTACAGACACTGGCAAGAAGCGCCGCACGAGTAGTTTCGCTTCGAGAATTCGTTGACCATCATTCCCTGGAAGACATATGCCTGTCGAAGACGTGAGTATAACACGCGACCAAAAAAGAGAGCCAAAAAAAAAAAAAAAAAAAAAAAAAAAAAAAAGGTTCCTGTCTTACCTGGTAGTCGATGTAGTGGAACACATATTTCCAGAACGGATTCAGAATGGTCGCGGGCATGAGAAATCCACCCACGCTCATCCAGAGACCATTTGCAAACGCCACTAGCGCCAGAGCAATAACGAAATTAGGGAAGATCGCTGTCATGAAGACAACCAGGGATTCCGCGGCTACTAGGTCCAGGAAGATCCACATTACCCAGGTAAAGAACGCGTCCCCGCTGGGGCGGAAGTTGGAGAGCCAGTATGATACAATGGAGAAGAGGAAAGAGATAAGGACTGTATAGTGGTCAGCTAGGTCTATGATGCCTGTGGGATGGGTATCACGTACAGAGGAATGGCAGGCCGATAAGGAAGTTGGAAACCATGAACGGGGTTGCTCCGTATAGTCCGTTAGCTCGTTCCTTAGCAAAGGTGGCTCGATCCTCGAGGAAGGCTGGTACGTATGCGACGGCCATGAAGGACATGAACGCTGAGCCGAAGAACTATAGATGCACGGTAAGCATTTGGTCAAGTGTACTACCACGGGGTGAACTCACTATGGCGTTTATAAACGGTTGGATATAATCCTGGGATGTGTGAAGGCGGAGCCAGACTGTTCCCATCATGATGGCAAGGCCGAGATACATCACTATGCGGATACCGTAGGCAACCACATCACGATAGCTCTTGATGAAGGAACGGTGGAGGAGAGCGGTCGTGATCGTGAAGGGACCAGGCCGCTTGAGATCTTCCGCGGAAACAGCATCCTTCTTCTCCACTGACTGAATACGCTCGGAAACTTGTCTGTCCACCGAAATTGCTTCGTTCGACTCAGCCCACGCTTGCAGGATCTTCTGCACGCGTTCTTGCGCAGGTTCTTTCGCTCCGCCGAAATCTGAGCTGACGATGTCGAGGAGGAACTCGGCTGGATTCGTGTTTGAGGGGATAGGATGCCCGATCTGGTCGAAATAGCCGCCGACATTGGAAATGGGGCCGAAATAGCATGTCTTGCCGCTGGAGAGGAGGAGCAGCTTGTCGAAAAGCTGGAAGGTTGTTGTCGAGGGCTGGTGGATACTGGCAATGATGAGGATCTAGCATGGACATTGTTAGAAGATATCCTAGGATGCGTGTCCAGAATCCGACTCACATTGTTCGACCTCGCCAGCTCCTTCGCATACGACATGACCTCGTAGCTAGCTGTTGAGTCCAAGCCGCTCGTGGGTTCATCCAGAAACAGGATCTTGGGACAGGTGATGAGTTGACTCGCAACGCTGACACGCCTCTTCTGCCCGCCGCTGATACCCTTCCGGATCGGAGTTCCAACCAGAGTGTTTGCCTGATTTTGGATACCGAATGCTTCCAAGAGGGTCCGGATACGATCTATGCGCTGCTGTTTCGACACGGAGCTATACCAGGATCCGTCAGCAAAATGCGCTATGTACTGATATCAGCATGTAGCGATTGGGAAGAAATACCGAGGCAACGAGAGATCCGCTGCGAACTTCAAAGTCTCGCGAACGGTCAAAGACCCAATGAGAGCATCTTCCTGCTCGACGTACGAAGTCATCCGCCCGAAAGAACCAGAGTCAACCTTCGTGCCGTTGACATAGCCGTCACCCATCACTCTGGCACCCGACGCGGCTGGACGACGTGCCAGCACATTGAGCAGCGTCGTCTTCCCACAACCCGAAGGGCCCATCAGCGCCACCACTTCGCCTATGGATCATCATCAGCATGATCCTTGCTGGATTGCGCATCATATCGAATCAATACATACCCTGCTGCACATCCCCGCTGATATTGTTGATCAGATCGCGTGCCTTCTTTGTCTGGCGATCCTTGACAGTGACAGTCAATCCATTCCATGAGAAATTGTGCACTGAGTGGTTCATCAGGAATTGGCTGACATCGTTGCGTTCCAAGTCCACGATGGTACTGGGAGCCTCCATGGAGGCTGATTGGCGTTCGGCCATGATTCGTTACCAAACGGACGGTACGGACTTTCTCCGACGCTTTAAGTGCGAAAGTTCGAGATTAATTGATTAGTTCAATCAACTAGAATAATCAATGCGCTCTAGCTTGCGGACCCAGACCCTTTTGTATGCGAATGGAGATCTTCTCCGCTGGCCTTTGATGCTGGCCGGCCCGCGCTGCGGCGATCAGCAATACATCGGGCTCTCCTCATCCAGGGGTTCGGCTTCAGACCGGATTTGTGGTCGCCGACGTGCAAAATAGGCAATACCAAAATATCGCTTTGGGTTTAACACACCCAAAGTGAGGCTCTCCGGGGACTAGGTAGGTAAGACCGGCGTCATCAGTGGTTCCCGAGGCGGATTCGCCGTTTGAGTTGGGTATCGCCGTCTGTAAGAAGGATATTGCTTACAAGGTCGACGATCCAGGGTAGACTCTTCCCATCGATTCGTCCGAGAATCTTCCGCTTTTGTCGGATATCTGGATGAGGTTGACACCCTGTCTGGAACCCGAATCGGAGCCTCGAGAATTAGACGCAACCACTATGTAAGCACACCACGTCTGGCACAGGTCGACGCTTGAACTGCCATAATACGCAGGATTGACGCAACAACTATATAGAACACCACACCTGGTCTGGATTGAGTTATATAAGGCCGGCGTGGAAAGAACCTGAAAAGAATTTCCCAACAAGACCAAAACGCAGCCGTCGCCAGTTGTTCAATCAGCGTAACTACCAACGAAAGGAACCATGTCCGATCAAATCAACAGCCCCAACTCCCAATTCAAACCCCTCCATAACATCTGCGAATTCCTCAGTGCCCTTCATATCTACTCCGAAGAGGCCCGTCATAATGTGACCCGCTATGTCGAGGCAACCCATTTTTGCGCACACGTGCGGCCCGGTATACGCCAATGCCTCATTTATGACTCCCCAGAAAAAGACGCGCGTTTAATCGGCGTCGAGTACATGATCAGTAAAGAACATTATGAAAAACTCGCCGACCAAGAGAAAAAGCTCTGGCATTCACATGACTTTGAGGTAAAGTCGGGTATGCTCTTCCTCCCTTGCCCAGAGAATGTGGACCCGCTAGAGTGGGAGAAGGCCGAGACGGAAGCAATGAAGGAGATTGTGGGATTATACGGGAAGACGTGGCATTTCTGGAAAATCGATCGCGGTGATGAGCTTCCCATTGGGTATCCGACCTTGATGGGGTCATTGACGGAAGCAGAACAAACCGATCTGGATTCTGCATTGAGAGGACGAAATGCCCGATTCAGTGTGGATCATCACAAGTTCGCAAAGCAAAGAGAACATATCAAGAAGCCTGAGATCCACCCTCTAGCAAATTACTGGTGGAAAGAGGGAAGGTAGGGTAGATGGACGGAAGCTCCTCTAGGAGATATTTAAAACGTATATCACCAGTGCTAAAGTCATCTAGTCAGACCATCAGAGGGGTGCCACAATGCTGAGGGAACAGATCAACGAATAATTTAGCTTTATCTTTTGTCGGTTTACAAGGCCCGCTTTTGAGCATCCTAGAATACAGGATATACTGCGTAGGGCTAGTGGATACTATCAAATTTCACATTGAGCGTAAACCTTTGGTTGCAAGCCTGGGGCCCGTTACTGGGATATAGTAATAGCCCTGAAGGCCATACTTCTGGATGGCATACTTTTGAATTTGGCGGTTAGAAGACGTTTTTTTCATATTGAATTCTTGGTGTAGCTTGCTTAGATAGTGGTGGGGTAGGCAGACAAGCTCATAGGGTTAAGGCGGATACCATTACACGACCTATCACGAACAGTGCAATCGCTTGACTTCTCTAACTTTGCGGGATAGGATGCTGACGAGGAGTACTGCCACCTTTTGGCTGGCAATAGACACCCCGAGTCATCCTTTCCCCTCCCTTTCCATGGGCCGGTTGAAGAAGAATGCCAGCGTAACAATCGCTTTCCCCACACCACACAGGACGATGGTGAACATCGAATTGACGTTGCGTTGGGCGAAGGCGCCTGCAAAGCAACCCGCCGTCAGCATAATCACAAACAACACACGGCGGTCCCGTTTTCGATTCCGCAATGCCAGAAGCTGCGGGTCAACCACGGCATCTGCATACGCCGATGTCGCCATGGCTGTCGTGATCTCTGTGATCCTCAGCGACCGGGCCATGGCGACCTGCCCGCCTGAAGAGAACGCCATGAGGAAGATGACGCCGAGTGCTGAGGGCCCGGTTTTATGAACACCTAGGGCGTATTGGATAGCGCTTGCGGCAAAAATCATCGCCGTCTGAATCAAGTTGGTCGTGAGGAGCCAAAGGCGCTTGCGCACGCCAACGAAGTTGCCAATCTGGCCCATGATTAGACCACCCGCGAGGAAGGCCCCCAGACTTATACCGATGTTACGAAAGTCGAAAGTGTCGCCGCCGAGGCCTGCCACGCCGATGGCGAGTAACAGCGTGTTCCCCGTCTGGTTAGACGCGAAACATGAAAAATCGGGCCACGCCGCGGCATCTTGAATCCCCGTTGCGAATGAAAGTAGGATCAGTTCGCTTTCTAGTAAGATGTCTTCCCTCACGTCTTCAATGAAGTAATCCCAGATTCGTGCCCGTCGCGATGGACGCGTCGTGAGAGCGGGCTCAGGAAGAGTCATTCTGGCTATTTCCACTTAGTCAAACTGTATATAATTATATACATATGTACACACACAAAGCAATGAAAGATATGATAATACTTATTATATTAGCAGGTTGGTAACCTGGTAACCTTGTTTATTAAGTATACTGTCTTATTATCAGCCTTTCCTTAGACCTTAATCATGAGCTAATTATTACTTGCCACTTGCCCCCACTCTTCTGTCGTCACTCGCCGACTACAATGATTTTTTGAGTCCCCGTTGTGAATGAAAGCGGAATCAAATTCGGCATCTAGTAGGATGTCTTCCTCATGTCTTTGACAAAGTATTCCCAGGGTTGTGCCTGTCGCGGTAGACAGGCCCTAAGAGGAGGCTGCGGACGAATTAACATATACAAGACACTGCAAAGTGTATATAATGCTTGCTACATTAACGAGTCGGCGACCTTGTTTAAAAAGCATACTATCTTTTTGTTTACTAGCCCTTCCTCACACCCCAGTATGATTTAATTATCACTTGGTAAATTGGTCATTTGCGCCACTCGCCGACTAAAATGTTTTGGAAAGCGTCATCGGGCTCCCAGCTCTCCAGGTGGATCCCGGCGACCATCTTTGATAGTGGAGCTTGCCGCTATCCGTACCTATGTGTGGAAGTAAATGAACCGTGGGAGCCAACATTCGGACTATCTATCATGTCCGTATATATAATGGAAAAGTATTCCTGTACTTAGACAGTCGTCTTCCGTGGAATTCTATTGAACGAAATTACATACGTTTACCAATATACAATGTCGACAAATCTGATAACATCTGGCATGGCCGGGACCCTATTTGGTTCAGCTTTGACAGCCTCGGGCGTCTACTTGCCCAGTGTCATTATATCGCAGATGGAACTGCGAGACTTTCATATGCTGCAAGTGTTTCTTACGGCTAGTTCAGCGAGCGCGTATGTTCTCCCGCTCCCCCTCTTCCTTCTGCAGCCTTGTTAATTCTTTTGGTTAGACTCATTGTTGCACTGTACGAACGGACCAAACGTCAATTAAGTCGACGCTCTCCTTCCAATCTTGGCTGGATCGGGCCTTATGACGGCAACGTAGTCGGCGGCGTGATGGTCGGATTCGGTATGACACTGACAGGCGCTTGTCCCGGCACGGTCCTGGTTCAGGTTGGTACAGGGATACAATCCGGACGCAACGCGTTGTTTGGAGCAGTCTTAGGGGGCGTATTATACACCGCGGTGAACAAGCAACTGCGCCAATGCTCTCCGAAGAGAAGGGGGTCGGGGTCACCCGAGACAGCGAGCAGCCTACACCAGAAAATCGGATTGAGCCCGAGCACCACTATTCTCATCTTCGAAGGGATGTGCATTGGTATGATCCTCGCGACTCGACGCTTTGCCCCGGCCAAAACAGAAACAATCTTAGATCCTGTTGTTGGAGGACTATTGGTGGGCTCTGCCCAACTCGCCACGCTCCTCTTGACCAAAGCGCCCGTGGGAGTATCGACATGCTACGAAGATTTTGGTCGGTGGTTCTGGACTGTGATTGGGTATCAAAAGGCAGAACCGATGCCAGAACGTACGCTGGTTCCGCGGACAAAAGCTCTGGTATTCGCAGCAGGCATCCTGGCGAGCAGCTACATGATGTCCAAGTCCGTGCCGGGGATGATTATGAACGACTCGCTCGAAATATCCGCTACCCGCGGTATCCTTGGAGGACTTATAATGGCCTTCGGAGCCCGACTGGCAGGTGGGTGTACTAGTGGGCATGGGATTAGCGGCATGAGCATGCTCGGAATCAGCAGCATTATCACGGTTGCTTCCATGTTTGCTGGCGGGATTGGCTTGGCTCTATGGCAATTTAGTTTGTATAGGAGTTAAAACAAATTGAAATGTATGTCCATATACTAATTCTAGACTTCCGAAATTTGCATCATTCGTGAAGCTCTTCCGGAGCCTGCACCAGAAGATTGAAGAAAACCCCGCCATTATGCCAGCGCCGCGGTAGACGACCGCCGCGCACATTAACCTGCAGCGATGGATGTATTAGTTTGGGTTCCTGCAGGCTGCTGTCACGTTCGGTGCGCCACCTGACGTAGTCTTCCTCGCTTGTGCCCTGCTTAACATGCTTGTTGCGCTCCCTCTGCTCCGCAACTGTCACCCCTGCCATGGCGTCGCGCTCGTGCGGATAGTCATGGCCCGTGTATATATTGGTATGGTCGGGTAACGACATTAGACGCTGCATGGACCTCCAGAGAGCGCGCGCATCTCCGCCAGGAAAGTCGCTACGGGCGGTGCCGACGTCCGGATTGAAAATGGAATCGCCCGTGAAAACGTTGTCGCCAATCCAGTAGCCGATATGGTCGGGTGTATGGCCTGGCAGATGCAGGACTTGCGCAGTCAGGTCACCTATGCTGAATTTTTCGTTGTCGTTCCATAGATGGTCGAACGCGCCTCTCAGCTCATCCTCCGGAATACCGTATCTGCGCGCGAAAGTCTGCTGCACCGTCTGGATGCGATGCCCGATACAGATCGGCGGCTTCGGCTGCCCGGCCGCGACGAAGGCTTTTTGGAGGAAGTGCGACGCCGACAGATGATCAGCATGGGCATGTGTCTCAAGTAAACGGACGACACTGTACCCTAGCGTCTCCACTTTCTTCTGAAGTGAGCGCGCCGATGTTGTGCTTAGGGACAGCGTGGCCTGGTCATAGTCCAGCACCGGATCGATAATCACCGCCTGCTTGGTCTTGGGACAGGCGACAATGTACTGAAATGTTGAGGTTTTGCGTTCAAACTCGGCATGAATAACAGGCTCCATGATGGGTGTTTACAGTCGGAAAACAAAGATGACTCTAGATTTGCAGCGTTTCGAGAGTGCTTTTCATGGCTGCTGTATGATGCGTACAATTCTCGAAATGACTGTCTAGTAAAGGGATCTTGCATGACCGTTGCTTTCGGGGAGTTGCGCATTGCTGACGTCCGAACGTTATCATACCTGTAGTTCGCCGACTGAGCCGTCGGGGACTACACAGTAGGTAGACCCCGCCAAAACGCGGGTTGCTTGGGTTCTCACTCTTTCGGCCCGCTCATGCCAAGGCTTTATTCACGGGACTTTGGCCAATAATATATGCTTTTGTCGGCCTGTACTCCGTACTCAGCTGCTGAAGCACTGCTGACTGGCGCTATTCTTAGCCCCTCTCTTGGTGGGGAGATCTTCCCGACTCTCATATAAAGCTATATCCGCGACTAACACCCTCACTATATGATTTCGGACAGTCTGAGCCTTAGTTAGAGCCTCAGTTCGTGGAGCTGTATCATCGAGCACGTCTTCGGCGGCAGTAGGCTCTTCGACAGCAGTAGATTCCGGCGCACTCATAAATAAATCTTATCCCCGGAATCTCGCTTATTTTCTCTATTGTTTGAGGGCCGATGGCGTCATCCAGTTCCCTGGTGGTGAAAGAGACTGAGTTGCTGAAGTGCTGAAGCAGGGGATCAGCTGTAAACTAGAGTTACGTAGAGTTCAAGTCGGATAATACACTGAAGGCACTGATGTTTCAGCCACTATAGATTCCTAATAAATATAACCAGATATCAAGCCCTCTCCCAACTTTCTTGGCTTTGCTTGAGCTTGACCCCAGTGCTAATCCTCGCCTGTTGAAACTATTCCAGAGTCTGGATTCATTGTTGCTCTACCAAGAATCTCTAAAAAGGTAAGATGCTTATAATATACTGGACAGGATTAATTTCAATTTAAAGGGCTTTTTAATTTCTGGACAAGCGTATCTGTTCATTGCGGCATGCGGCATGACAATCTCCATCTCATCTAGAGCGTACCGCGTTGAAGAGAAAACCAATGGATAACATCCGTGAAACTACCGGGACGCAGAGGAAACTACCTTCACTTCAGAGGGCTACGCGTTCCCTACTAAGAGTATCAGGTATGACAGCTCCGAGAATAGCTCTAATAATGAGTATATATCTAATTACAACTACCGACATCCATGTCCAGTGTATTCTTGTTCTTTGTTTTTCTAGATATTTTGTGCTCAGCAGGGAAAAGCTGGCCTTTCATTTATAGAGCTCTTGACCGGGTCGGTCGTGTCTGGGGCAGCTGAATAGTGGCGAAGCACATGGGGAGGTTAAACGGTGGCTCACTAGTTTGAGAGATACGGGTGGAAATGCGGCTGTTCATTCGAATTTTGATTGAGAAACTCGTTACAGAATGAGAAGTCATAATTCAAGGTCCCACCATCTCTCTCGTGCTACCGGTGGTAGCGAACTTGCGAACAGCAACCACCCGTCTGAGATATCTCTCCCCTCTTCCCAATGCACAGTTGACTTCGCTCGGATGTATCCAGTTCAAAGTAAACAGGACAATGAACATCAACAACGCATCAAACACATAGATAAACACCTCCTGGCGCATCAGGTACGAGTCATAACCCATCAGGTACTCCACAACACGAATCACCGAGCGAATTAAGATCAGGACGCTGGTAAAGAACAGCGCCACCATATGTCGCCGCCAGATGCTTAGCAGATCAGGCGAGACCATGACCTGTTGTCTGGCCATGCGGATTTCAAAAATTCCAGCGGTGATAACGAAGAAGGCAAAGAAGGCAATTTGGACAAAGAGTCCCCCGACAACAATATTCTCTCCCATTTGTGCGCTGTCCACGTCTTTGACCATGATCCCGGCGCCTGTTTTGTTAGCTTTCACCTTTGATATTGGTGGTTCGGGGATGGCTTACCAGAGGCCTGCATCAGGAACGAGAGGACATCCCCCGCGACGAAGATCTTCGTCAGAAAGCGCAGCGGGATCAGGGAGCATCGCTCGGCATTAAGCATAGCGATGATCCGGCCCAGGGTCATGTAGATGCTGGCAGCGAGGAAGGCGGGCGCGATCAGGATGAGGGCGCTCTGCATGACATACGGGCCTTTGGTGAAGTTTGGCGACTCGTTAGAGGAGAGGATACGACCGATGTATCCGACGGTTTCCACTGTCTAGTGTCAGCTTTGCTACGTAGAACATGGAGACTGAGACGTACTGGCACCGCCGATGGTGAACGGGATCATGAACCAAGTTCTTGTTCGAAGGAGCTGATAGAGATGAAGGGCGGTACAAATGCCGAACAGAGCAGCGAAGATGCCTCCAGCAGCACCAGAAGGTTCGTAGTAGTAGAAAGTGAACTCCATAATGATGAGATGCTGTATAGTAGTGGAGTTGCTCCTGTGGAGGTGGATTGAATGTCTTGGAAATTCCTGAGAAGCCCGGACGAAGAACAGTTTAAATAGAGCATCCTCCAGTGCCCCCTTGACTGAAAATTTACTTCGTTCTAAAATTATTTCCATACGGAGTACAATGGGTGGACGCTCGTTCTCGTACCCATAACCCTTTTCGGTGCAGGCCCCGTTGCCACTCGCTGGCTGCCCTGAAGCTTAGCTGCTCCACTGCTCTCTTTCGCTTTCTTGTCAATTTCCGTAAAGGCGCGACTTGTTGAAACTACTAGTTGCTCGGGTACCTCGTATACCTCCCTAGTCACGGTGCTGCCTACCGGCATAGGCCCTGCTAGCTCGTAGTCCCACTCTACATGGAGCAAAACAATGGATAAGGAATGAAAAGAAAATTCATATATAACATGATCTCATCGTCCCCTAAGCATTTATTTTGTCTTCAAGCTGTCCAACTCTCGTTAAAATGGCATTCAAGTACTACAACTACAATCCCTCCGAAGGCGCCGCCATCCCCTTTGCCGCCCTCTTCGGCCTCACCACCGTCATCCACATCTGGCAAGCAATCCGCACCCGAACATGGTACCTGATCCCGTTCATAGTAGGCGCCGTCTGTAGGTTCCCCTGTCCCTGTAACCATCTCCGTCTCCTAACCGCAAGACAGTCGAGGCAATCGGCTACCTATGCAGGTTCATCAGCGCGCGAGAAACTCCAGACTGGACAATGAAGCCCTACGTCGGCCAAAGCGTGCTCATTCTCCTCGGACCAGCCCTCTTCGCCGCCTCGATATACATGCTCCTCGGGCGCATCATCCGCGTTTTAAACGCCGGTGCGATCTCGCCGATTCGGCCGACGTGGCTGACGAAGATTTTCGTGACGGGCGATGTTCTCTCCTTTTTACTTCAGAGCGGCGGTGCGTTACCCATCCCTATCAAAGGAAGATAAGTAAGGTACCCAGACTGATACATGTAAATGGTTATATTAGGAGGCGGAATGCAAGCAAGTGCCAAGGACGCCGAAAAAGCAGACATGGGCGAGAAGATGATCCTCGGCGGGCTGTTCGTGCAGATCCTCTTCTTCAGTATCTTCATAATCATCTCGATAATCTTCCACCGGCGGATGCTTTCGACGCCTCTAAACTACATTGGAACGGGGCTGCCGTGGAGTCGGTATCTGAAGATCCTGTATGCTGTCAGTACGCTGATCATGATCCGTTCGGTGTTTCGGGTTGCGGAATATCTTCAGGGAAAGGACGGGTTTCTGCAGAGTAAGGAGGTGTTTATTTATATTTTTGATGGGGCGCTTATGCTTATCTGCTGTGGGGTTTTGAATGTTTGGCATCCGAGTGCGATTGTCGATTGGGGGAAGGACAAGTATAAGCCCGCGGAGGATTTGGAGATGTTGAGAGGGGGTGCGCATACTGCATACTAGAGCTGTCCAGGGGGAGAGCTAGTAGAGAATATGTAATGTATAACTAGGACTATTGAAATGTTTATAGAGATTTATGGTTTCCGGGCTGTATTTCAGTGGAACTGACAAACAAACTGATATATTGCACTAGCACATGTTCTTGCTTGGTTGCGCTGGAAAATGAATAGAAGGTACGTATATAACAGAGACAACCGTAATTTTAAAATCCAATGCATCTCATAATAACATAATGAGTAGATCCTTTCTCTTCAACAGCCCACTCGTCTAAACGCCAGAATACTTCGCAACCTCCCCGGGCAACATGCCATGCCGCTTATAATACCGTCGCTCACAGATGCATAGAAAAGAAAGGTAACCTGCTAGAGGGCTATATCATGAAACAGTCAGCTTCTGGTAAGCAACAAGGAGTCATCGAGGAACCTACACCAGAATGAAAGCCAGAATGATAGTAATCGCACCCAGTGCTTTACTGCTGCTAGAGGTAGACCCCATAGACCCCATGATTGTGATAATAAACAGAGCAAACCAGAATACCGTGTCTATTATGTTCAATGTGATGTTGACCTTCGTGTTCGCCCATCGTTTGAGCCGATTAACGTGGGCCGTTGTGATCTGGTATGCCATGAAAACTGCCGACTTTACGCACTATTTGACATGTCCGTTAGAAATTGTATTATTATATAATACAGCATGGAAAGGTTGCTAACCACTGCAATTCCCCATGTGTTTGTTCTCGATTTTGGAGTCCCGCCGTCGGCGATGCGGGCAATGGCCAGGATGAATGTTATAAAGACCAACAATCCGATCGCAATGTGCAATTTGAACTTCCACCTCGGGATACGCTCGGGTGAGACATTGAGTTTCTGGAGGATATTCATTTTGATCGACACAAAGATGTTATGTTGTATTTGAGTAATGGATAGTCAAAGGATGTAGTTGTAAAACTGACAGGACAGTTGTTGACGAGGAATATGAATTTATGCTAACAAAACCAGAATTATAAAGGCATGAAAATATGCTGCCTACATCAACTCTATCTTGTAGCCCGAGCAGTGAGAATACCTATTAATACTTTACTGTTGTGGATTTGGGTTCGGGTTCGTATGCTTGTCCCAATGCGGTTATCTATACAGAACGCAGATCGATCGAAGATTTGGCTTCCTAGGCAACAATCAAGCCTGCCAATAAGCAAACAAGAATTGCCACGCCCGAGGGCTTCCTCTTGTTTCACGGTTGGCAAATTTGATATCTATTCACTGCCCTAACTAAGGATTAACGCCGGTTTCCTTCAATTTACACTTGCCAAGATGCAATATCAGATTAACTCCTATGCTTTTGTACACCAAACATAACCCAGAAAATACAATAGTGACTCTATAGCGACCTGTCAACTCCAAATACCTCAGCAATAGGCCACGCAATATGCGGCCTCCAGGAATCGTCCAGCAATGGGAGTATATCCTCCAACACAGCTCGACCCCAGTACTCGAGAAAGGGATTGCCCCTGGCCAAATGTAAAAATGCACAGTAATGAGCATGGATCACCAAAGCAAACGGCTCTTTCGCCTGAAGATACTCCAAATACTCAGGAGACAAGCGAATAGCCCACCCAACAACGAAAGTCATCGAGTTCGGCTGTACAAAGCAGTGTCCAGATAGCCCTCGCATTGCTGAAATCACATGGGTATACGTTGCAGCGTCGTGGGCCCCCGTATGCAGACATTCCGTGTTCAACCTGTCAAGCCGATCCAGCGATGCTTTGACATGCTCCGGAATCGCCAAAGACGCATCCCCGGGCCGATATAGCGGTGCAAAGTTACTCTGCTGCAGAATAGAATGCGAGGTCTTGTTGATTTGCTGGACACCGCGACATAAAACGAAGACCTTGTTCAGTGCATCCAACGAGGGTTTATCCACATCTGTCTCGGTCAAGGCCGACCCAAACGCATACGCCACAACCAACCCAGACAGGCTCACCATCGACTTCGCATTCTCCGGGGTAATGTTCCCCAGACCATTCCGTAGGAACTGCAACGCCTGCCCCTTGTGCGCGGTAGCTATCCCCAGCCAAAACGCCTGTTCGGAAGGCGGTTCCGACAGCGCAAGATGCAGGGCCGACACGGCGAGAATCCCATGCATAAGCGGCGGTGTTTTCAGCGCCTCATCCACGCAGTGAATCTGCCACACGATTCTTGTTTCCGTGTCGCGCGAGTAGAACTGGCACGTCTCATGCTGCCAGTTCACCAGCAACCTCAGCTGGACCATGTCCAGTGAACTGGAAACAGGCGCTGTCTGGCGACCGAAGGTATCGAGGAGCTGGAATGGGGCATCCTCGTCGGCGTGTTTACCCTCACTCGCGCGCCGTTTGCGCCTTCTAGTACGGCCGCGAGGCGGCTCATCAGCAGCCCAGATATAGGACGCCTCTGTGCTGTATTCGCACTGCTCGTCGCGTTGCTGGCAGTGTGTGCAGACGGGTCTTGCTTCATCGCACTATTGCTTGTCAGAACGCATTGTATTAGTAATAAAGCTATTCAATTGGCATACCTTCACCCGACGCTGCTTGCACGCCTTACAGCCATGTCTGGACTTCCGGTGGGCACGACGTATAGGCATGGCAGGGCACGGCAGAGCAGGGCACAGGTCTAAGAGATCTTCGGCATAACTCGTATTCGTAGGGAAACAACTAACGCTTGCGACTGCAGGATTGCCGCGCTGTTACATGTTCCAAGGGCGCTTGCAAGGCAGCGGTGAATTCCAGCCTCTCCGAGGACGATCCAATCATTAGAATGTGCAGGGTGAAAATTTCTGCTGCCAAGAACCGTATGTATTTCCTAGTTAGGATATGGGTACGAGTACGAGTCACAATGTTTGTTGCCTACGACCGTGGACATAGAGAATTTGGATATTTAGTCTTTTCAAGTGGCAATATGCTTCATTGTATACCTATTTTCTTTAATATATAGAATTGTTTTAGATTCACGCTGTGTACGAGTGCATCTCTGACATATTCGGACTCTGTCCCTATATATATAGTCTGGGACACCAAAAATGATAATTGGCCACAACAACCTGGAAAACCACGAAACTGCATAGAAATGCAACGCTATTGTGATAAGTGTGGAAAAGTCTCTACTAAATCGATATGAAAAGAAGTGCATGGTTTTTAATTAGACACAGCTATAGAAGGCCTATTTATACCTCTATATTATTATACTAGGAACAAGCGAGCTTTCCTTATATAACTTTATAGTAAAGGCTTCTTTAAAGATGTAAACAGTGAATTATTAACCTTATTAATTTAATATTAATATAAACAGTAAAGTTACTACCTTCACCAGGATTATTAATATTAATATACCCCCTTAAGGGGGATATCCTGAACTATTTATAAAGCTATTTAATTATATAGTAGATAGTTTATATAGGTAAAGCATGTTATTCTAATTATTAATATTATAGATCCTAATAGCTCTAATAAATTAGGTAAACTTTACTTTACTTAATACTTTAGTAAGCCTGTCTACTATCTAGTAATTTATTTAGATATAGGAGTGTGATAACATCCTGAGGTTCAGTAAATATCGAGGTCGTCGAAATGCCGGAGTGCAGCCCGAAGGCTCACTCCCTGGTATTCTTATTATTCTAACTACATCTACCTAAGCTTCCTATATATAGTCGAGCTGAGCTATTGGTAATAGAACTATCTAATAGTGGACCTTCTCTAATATTCTATTATTAAACCATCTGAAGACAGGACTTCGCGAGTATTAATATCTCTGATATATATTGGGGGTATTAATACTATTAAGTACTGACTCAGGGAATTATATCCTCCCCTACTTAACTAGCTATCCACCTAGATAGTCTATAATTTATTATCTAAATAGATATATATTTACCCTGGATATAGAACCAGCTACTAATAGTTATTAGTATATCTAGTACCAGGCTATATAAATATTAATTCTTTATTAGGAATAGAGAGTTGTGGGTTATTATTAAATCTTATTATTCTAAGATTTAACTAGGCTATACTTAAGGAGCCTTATTATTCTTATCAGTCTAGCTATTATCTATAAATTAAGATAAAAAGAAGTTAAAACTAAGCTGTTAGAAGCTTAATTAAGTATTATCTTATTCTAGATAAGCTGAAATTAGATATAAAGTAGATAGTAGAATTAAGGAAATACTTTATCAAGAGCTTCTCCTATATCTATATTAGACTAGTATAAAAAGAATAAGTATAAAGAAACTATCTACTGTAATTTTAAATATTTAGGGTACAGGGTTCCCTATAGTAATAGATTTATTAAGTAAATTAATAAGTCTTTATTATAGTTAAAAGAATTTTCACGTGCCTAGGTATTAATACACTTATCTTTATATTTATATCTTATTCTATTAAATCTCCTCTTCCCCTATTTTCTTTTCTATAATCACTATCTTTTCTTAAACTAGAAGTCTTATTAGATTACTTAATTAATTATACTCCTGTCTCTTCTCTATATTATTACCCTGAAGTCCTTACTCCTTTCTAATATTATATTCCCTGCTATTACTTACTATACCTTAAAGCTCAGTTTCCCCTTAAAAGGGCAAGTCTACTAAAGTCTTATCTTATATCTAATCTAGTATCTCAGCTCCTAACTTAATAATTACTAGTAAGTCCTCTATTTAGTCCTGTCTAATATAGATACTAATATATTTTACTATCTTAATATAGCCCCCAGCTTTAAAGCTATCTAGATTTTCTCTAAGATCTATAAATCTAACTGGTCTTTAGACTATTATAGTCATCCTATTATAAAAACTCTGAAAGAAGTCTATTAGAAGGATAATTATACTCTCTACCTTTATAGTAAGAAGCTATCTAAGGAATAAATATATACTTACTATTAGATTAGCGGAGTATTCTATATCTATATTATTAGTCTAGAGTACTAAGATAGTACTATCTAGTATAGAGTATATTTAAATTATATATAGGCTGGCAGTAGCAGTAAATATTCTATTTATATCTCTTAAGGACTTAATAATTAGATTTCTATATATATTAAGTAAGTTATTATTTATCTTTATCTAGCTCTTATCTCTTCTAGCTTTACTAATAGTAGCCCTGACAGGGAAATCCAGCAGTCTAGTAATCTAGAGAAAGCTAGAAAATATTTAAAGATATATAAAGCTTTACTAGTATTAATTTATTCTAAGTCTATCTTAAATTCTAGAGAGATATTCTTATCTATTATTAAATTACCTGTAGGATAAATTTTAGATTTATTAAGATCTTCTTAGAACTTATTAGATAGAAAGATTCTTATATAAAGAATCTTACTATTCTTATAGTATAATCCTAATCTTCTCTTTAAGACTATTCAAGACTTCTAAACTTTTCAGGCTATTATTACTTTCTATCTTTATATACTTAGTATTATTAATTCTATTAGCTAGTATAAGTTTTAGATAAGGAAAGCCTGTTACCTTCTAATTAATATATACTCCTATTCTTACTCTCTATTCCTTCTTTATTAATTTTATACAGGCTATAAATATTCTAGATAATAAGTTATTTATTAAGGATTCTTCTTTACCCTTCTATCTAGTTTTAGTCTCTAAATATATTACCTAGAAGCTCCTGCCTAGTCCTGCTATTAGTAGTAATAAGTCTAAGAAGAAGTCCTTGAAGAAATAGTAGTATTATTCTCCTGGATTAGCTAGGAAAAGAACTAAGATAGGTCTAGCTATACTAAAGACTTCTAAATTAGTTACTATTAAAGATAATAATAACAATACTAGCTTTACTCTAGAGACTCTAATAACTAGTACCTTATATATAGGGTCTATTAAGCTAGTTAATAATACTTCTATTCCCTATTTAGATAAGATAGCTACTAGTAAAGATAATAAAAAGGCTGATAATAGTAAAGATAATAATAATAGTAATAATAGAGTAAATAATTTTACTAATATTAAAGAGACTTAGGTATTTTACTAAGATTTTCTTTTCTATTTTTTCTAGGCTAGTATCTAAATCTATAGATTTTATTAGTTAGCTAGCTATTAATCTTATTATAAAGTAGTTTCCTTAGTTTCTAGCTATAAATAAAGTTACTAAGATCTATCTCTATACTTATATAGCTTTTCTTTAGTAAGTCTATCCTAATCACTCCTAATAATATAGAATAACTATAGTAAATAGCTTATTAAAATCTACCTCTCTAGTATTTCTTTAAGAATAGAGATTTCCCTAGGGGCTTTTACTTCTTCTAACTATATTATTACTATCTAAGATAGGTAAGTTTTCTTTAAATATCTAATCCTCTTCCCTATCTAACTTCTATATATACTATCTAGAGTTATACACCTCTATTAATTATACTACTGTTCTATCTTAAGACTAAGTTTTATAAGTATATAGCTTCCTAGCCTTCTATATATCTCTTTAATTTAGTTTTCTAATAGTATCTTCCTCCCCTACTTTACTTAAGTATATCTCTATATACTCTTGCTATTCTTACTCCTGTTTAGTCTATATAGACAGGTTAGAGTATAAGAGGAGATCTAGTTTAATAGTATTAATAATCTACTAAACTTTAACTAGGTAGTAAAGTATAAGTTCTACTTATTTTAGTTTAGAGGCTAGTTATATTAATAACTAGAGCCTCTCAGGCTTATTAATATTAGCCTGAATCAAGTATTAGCTATTAACTAGATTATAGATAATTTAATTATTAGATTTTTTAATAGTATAGGTTCCTAATAGATACTACTTTAAAACCTAATATAGACTAAATTACTTCAGCTAGAACTTTTATAGTATTTTATTATATATAAGGATTTAGTTACCCTTCTTAAAAGAATACTCCTTAATAAGATTATCTTAGATAATTTATTATTTAATCACGTGAGTTAGTAGTTATTTATTTACTAAGGCGCGGGCATGTTAAATTTAGGTTAGTTAATCTTCCTATATAGCCCTTTCCTTTCTTATATTATTATCAGGCAGTCTAGATTTAATACTATAGATAAGTTTAAATAGGCTGGTATCAGCAATACTATATACTTAAATTTAGGTAGTAAGGAGCGCCTGGAATAGGTACTTATTTTAGAGATATATTAGTTTATCTATAAGTATTTTTATAAATATTAATCCTAAGACTCTATTTAATCTTTCTACTTATCTATTTATCCGCGGGTAGTATAGTATTATAACCTGATATTTTATTCTTAGGATCTGGATATAGTGGGCTACCATCTTTAACAAGATATTTAGTCTATTATCTAATACTAACTTACTTATTACTCTATACTGGATAAAAATATTCTTATAAAGAAAATAGATAATAGCTTTATCTATTATATTTAGGACTACTTTAATTACTAGCTAGCCTGTAGTATAGTTAATTACTATTATAATTTATTAGTTCCTATTTAAAGTTACTAGTAAGGGGCTGATAAGATTAATTCCCTATTATTTAAAAGATTTAATATCTTCCTGAAATATATATTTCTGCTATTCTTTTTCTAGACCTATCTAGGATTACTATAATACTTAGTATACTGGATACTTATATAATACAGTCTAAATATCTTAGTATATTAATAGCTACTATATCTTTATATCTATAGTATTAAGTAGTCCTAGGTATTCTAGATAGCTATATAATTTATATATCCTTTTTATAAATAAGTTCTAAAGTCCTTCCTGTAGGTATAGAGCTTCAGTCCTATTCTTACTAATATAGAATAGGATATCCTCTATATCCGGGTCTATTATATTCTTATATCTACTATAGGTAAAATACCTCCTATTAGTCTTAATACTTCTTATTATTAAAGTATCTAACAGTAAAAATCCTTTAGTAAAATACTATATTATACTGTCCTCCTATATTTTAGTATTCTTTAACTATATTAATATAAGCTATCCTACTATTTTATTTAATTATTATACTATAAATACTTTATCTATACTATTATTTATAGTAGCCGGGCCTTTTTTAATAAAGTCAGGCTATTTACTAATAGTATCAGGCACTACTGCTTCTTTTCCCAGGCAATATTAGATATCTAGGTCATAGGCTTAGAATTTTTTAACCTATTATACTAAGTATTTAGAGTAGGTCCAGGTTATTATAAGATACTTCAGGCTCTTATAGTCTATTAAGATCTCTATCCTGGTCCTATTCTCTAGATAGTATTTCTAGTATCTTAAGACTTTCTTAATAGCTAATAATTTCTTCTCCTATATTAGATAGTTCTATTCTATACTATTTAACTTTCTTTTATTAAAGACTACTAGATACTATTTACTATTCTCTACTAGCTAGCTAAGAACTATTCTGATTACCTATTCTAATATATCTGTTTTAATCTAGAAATATTCTATCAGGTTAATAATAAAGAGGATAGGTACCGTAACCAGTATCTTTTTTAATTATTAAAATACTCTTTTATAACTGGTATTCTAAATTACTAATTAATACTTCTATTTCTATTCTCCTGTATCTTTTTCCTTTAAGAGTTTATATAACAGGGCTGTAATTCTAGTAAAGTTACAGATAAATTATTAATAATGTGATTACATGAATAGCAAGCATGTGATTTACCATGTGATGGATTATATAT